>NC_141604.1:53842576-53995076 GCF_047967505.1 Dipteris shenzhenensis
TGTATTGGAGGCAAAAACTGAACTCATCGAAACAATTCTAATCTTATAATTCGTGGATGCCACTTAGAGAGAGAGAGGAGGAGAGAGAGAGAGAGACAGAGAGAGATAATGGTGGCCAAAAGTGAAATAAGTTAGCCTATTGGTTAGAGAATATTTAAATTGTTTTAAGGAGTTTAGATTAGATGTTTTAGCATTTACTTACATAGAAGGGTAGCTCTATGTTTAGATTATATATTTACTTACATAGAGGGAGAGAGAGAGAGAGAGAGAGAGAAGAGAGAGAGAGAGAGAGAGAGAGAGAGAGAGTAGTGATGGATTTATCTATCTATATGTTGAAGCTTAGCTCTATGTATAGTTCGATGGATAGAGAGAGAGAGAGAGAGAGAGAGAGAGAGAGAGCCATGTACAATTCGCTTAGCTTTACTTTTTTTGGGGGTTGTTTTCTTGTAGATGCTTGATTTTATTGTTGGACTAGCAGTAGCTTCTCTCCACAACTTTTGTTTACCCAGGTAGGTGATTACTTTTTAACCAATTGCCCTTGCATTCTATTTGGAAATCTTTGCTTCCTTATGGCACATTGTGTGTGTGTGTGCATGTTTGCATTGTTTAAGACAAGCTACATTTTCAAAATCGCTGAAACCATTCCAATCTTATAATTCGTGGACGCTTAGATTCTTGGAAGGGGAAAAGTGAACTAAGAACCATTTTTCAAAAAGATAATGGAGGCGAGAGAGAGAGAGAGAGAGAGAGAGACAGAGTAGTGATGGATTTATCTATCGATATGTTGAAGCTACATTTTAATCCTTTAAGACAAGCTACATTTTTAGAATCATCCAAACCATTATGATCTTATAGTTTGTGGATGATTATATTATTGAGACGAAAGAACTAAAAGATAATGGAGGAGAGAGAGAAAGAGAGAGAGAGAGAGAGAGAGAGAGAGAGAGAGTATAATGGTGGACAGAAGTGAATTAAGTTAGTGTATCAGTTAGAGACAAGGCCATGATGTGGTTGGACCAGTTATCACAAAAAATAATTGTATCTTTCCTAGGAGCATCTTGATGAGTTGGCAGTATGCCTAGAGACAAGCTAGCATACTCTGTCCTAAGTGATCTAATCTAAGCTCATATTTGAGAAGCTAGCCTTGCTTCTAAACGAGAGTAAAGCATCAAGTATGTTTCATGTCGTGGATTATAGCCATGAGGACTATGCTCGAGATGTGAGGCGATTGGATGATAGGTGGGGCTACACAGAGAGAGAGAGAGAGAGAGAGAGAGAGAGAGAGAGAGAGAGAGAGAGAGAGAGAGAGGGGTAGGGGGGGATGGAAAAATATAATGGTAGGCCAAAAGTGAAATAAGTTAGTGTATTAGTTAGAGACGAGGCCATGATGTGCTTGGACCAGTAGTCATTGAAGTTAATTTTATCTTTCTAGGAGCATCTTGATGAGCTGGCAGTATGTCTAGAGATAAGCCAGCACCCTTTGCCCTAAGTGATCTAATCTGACCTCCTTTCTAAGAAGTTAGCCTTGCTTCTCAAGGAGAGTAAAGGATTAAGTATGTTTCATGTCATGTGCACTATAGCCATGAGAACTAAGCATGAGAGGTGAGGCGATTGGATTATAGGTGGGGCTATATCGAGAGAGTAGCGATGGATTTATCTATCTATATGTTGAGGCTACTTTGCATCATTGAAGACAAGCTACATTTTTGAAATCATCGAAACCATTGTCATCTTATAATTTTGTGGACCGGTGATGCTGTATTGGGAGGGGAAAACTTATCAAAGGGTAGAGTCAATTGTGTTCTTCATAGCAAGTTTGCTCTTCTTACCACCAGGCAAGCCTTTTTGTATGTAAAAAGGGATGACACTGAGGTTACTTATATATTCAACACTTAAATGTTCTTTTCAAGTGGTGTTCTTAGCATGGGCCATGGTAATTCTTGGTATGTGGTTCATTTTCACAGAGAGAGAGAGAGAGAGAGAGAGAGAGAGAGAGAGTAGCGATGGATTTATCTATCTATATGTTGAGGCTACATTTGTATCGTTGAAGACAAGCTACATTTTTGAAATAATCGAAACCATTCTAATCTTATAATTCATGGATGCTGCTACTGTAATGGGAGGGGAAAACTGATTTTAGAACCATAATTTTCAAAAGATAATGGAGGCAAGAGAGAGATATAGAGAGAGAGAGATAATGGTGGTCGAAAGTGAAAAGAGATGATTTAAATGGTTCTAAGGAGTATAGATTAAATGTTTTAGCATTTACTTACATAGAAGGGTAGCTCTATGTTTAGATTGTATATTTACTTACATAGATAGATAGATAGATAGATTGATAGATAGATAGATAGATAGATAGATAGAGAGAGAGAGAGAGAGAGAGAGAGAGAGAGAGAGAGAGAGAGTACGGATGGATTTATCTATCTATAGGCTGAAGCTACATTTGCATTGTTTAAGACAAGCTACATTTTTCAAATCATCAAAACCATTTCGATCTTATAATTCATGGATGCTGATGCTGTATTGGGAGGGGAAAACTGAACTCATTGAAACCTTTCTAATCTTATAATTTGTGGATGCTGTTGCTGTATTGGGAGGGGAAAACTGATTTAAGAACCATATTTTTCAAAAGATAATGGAGGCAAGAGAGAGAAGGAGAGAGAGAGAGAGAGAGAGAGAGAGAGAATGGTGGCCGGAAGTGAGATAAGTTAGTCTATTAGTTAGAGAAGATTTGAATGGTTCTAAGGAGGTTAGATTAGATGTTTTAGCATTTACTTACATAGAAGGATAGCTTTATGTTTACATTATATATTTACTTACATAGATAGATAGATAGATAGAGAGAGAGCGAGAGAGAGAGAGAGAGAGAGAGAGAGAGAGAGAGAGAGAGAGAGAGTACCGATAGATTTATCTATCTATATGTTGAAGCTACATTTGCATCATTCAAGACAAGCTACATTTTTCAAGTCATCGAAACCATTATGATCTTATAATCCAAGGATGCTACTGTTGTATTGGGAGGCAAAAACTGAACTCATCGAAACAATTCTAATCTTATAATTCGTGGATGCCACTTAGAGAGAGAGAGGAGGAGAGAGAGAGAGAGAGAGAGAGAGATAATGGTGGCCAAAAGTGAAATAAGTTAGCCTATTGGTTAGAGAATATTTAAATTGTTTTAAGGAGTTTAGATTAGATGTTTTAGCATTTACTTACATAGAAGGGTAGCTCTATGTTTAGATTATATATTTACTTACATAGAGAGAGACAGAGAGAGAGAGAGAGAGAGAGAGTAGCGATGGATTTATCTATCTATATGTTGAAGCTTAGCTCTATGTACAGTTCGATGGATAGAGAGAGAGAGAGAGAGAGAGAGAGAGAGAGAGCCATGTACAGTTCGCTTAGCTTTACTTTTTTTGGGGGTTGTTTTCTTGTAGATGCTTGATTTTATTGTTGGACTAGCACTAGCTTCTCTCCACAACTTTTGTTTACCCAGGTAGGTGATTACTTTTTAACCAATTGCCCTTGCATTCTATTTGGAAATCTTTGCTTCCTTATGGCACATTGTGTGTGTGTGTGCATGTTTGCATTGTTTAAGACAAGCTACATTTTCAAAATCGCTGAAACCATTCCAATCTTATAATTCGTGGACGCTTAGATTCTTGGAAGGGGAAAAGTGAACTAAGAACCATTTTTTCAAAAAGATAATGGAGGCGAGAGAGAGAGAGAGAGAGAGAGAGAGAGAGAGACAGAGTAGTGATGGATTTATCTATCGATATGTTGAAGCTACATTTTAATCGTTTAAGACAAGCTACATTTTTAGAATCATCCAAACCATTATGATCTTATAGTTTGTGGATGATTATATTATTGAGACGAAAGAACTAAAAGATAATGGAGGAGAGAGAGAAAGAGAGAGAGAGAGAGAGAGAGAGAGAGAGAGTATAATGGTGGACAGAAGTGAATTAAGTTAGTGTATCAGTTAGAGACAAGGCCATGATGTGGTTGGACCAGTTATCACAAAAAATAATTGTATCTTTCCTAGGAGCATCTTGATGAGTTGGCAGTATGCCTAGAGACAAGCTAGCATACTCTGCCCTAAGTGATCTAATCTAAGCTCATATTTGAGAAGCTAGCCTTGCTTCTAAACGAGAGTAGAGCATCAAGTATGTTTCATGTTGTGGATTATAGCCATGAGGACTATGCTCGAGATGTGAGGCGATTGGATGATAGGTGGGGCTACACACAAAGAGAGAGAGAGAGAGAGAGAGAGAGAGAGAGAGAGGGGTAGGGGGGGGATGGAAAAATATAATGGTAGGCCAAAAGTGAAATAAGTTAGTGTATTAGTTAGAGACGAGGCCATGATGTGCTTGGACCAGTAATCATTGAAGTTAATTTTATCTTTCTAGGAGCATCTTGATGAGCTGGCAGTATGTCTAGAGATAAGCCAGCACCCTTTGCCCTAAGTGATCTAATCTGACCTCCTTGCTTCTCAAGGAGAGTAAAGGATTAAGTATGTTTCATGTCATGTGCACTATAGCCATGAGAACTAAGCATGAGAGGTGAGGCGATTGGATTATAGGTGGGGCTATATCGAGAGAGTAGCGATGGATTTATCTATCTATATGTTGAGGCTACTTTGCATCATTGAAGACAAGCTACATTTTTGAAATCATCGAAACCATTGTCATCTTATAATTTGTGGACCGGTGCTGCTGTATTGGGAGGGGAAAACTTATCAAAGGGTAGAATCAATTGTGTTCTTCATAGCAAGTTTGCTCTTCTTAACACCAGGCAAGCCTTTTTGTATGTAAAAAGGGATGACACTGAGGTTACTTATATATTCAACACTTAAATGTTCTTTTCAAGTGGTGTTCTTAGCATGGGCCATGGCAATTCTTGGTATGTGGTTCATTTTGAGAGAGAGAGAGAGAGAGAGAGAGAGAGAGAGAGAGAGAGTAGCGATGGATTTATCCATCTATATGTTGAGGCTACATTTGCATCGTTGAAGACAAGCTACATTTTTTAAATAATCGAAACCATTCTAATCTTATAATTCATGGATGCTGCTACTGTAATGGGAGGGGAAAACTAATTTTAGAACCATATTTTTCAAAAGATAATGGAGGCAAGAGAGAGAGAGAGAGAGAGAGAGAGAGAGAGAGAGAGAGAGAGAGAGAGATAATGGTGGTCGAAAGTGAAAAGAGAAGATTTAAATGGTTCTAAGGAGTATAGATTAAATGTTTTAGCATTTACTTACATAGAAGGGTAGCTCTATGTTTAGATAGATAGATAGATAGATAGATAGATAGAGAGAGAGAGAGAGAGAGAGAGAGAGAGAGAGAGAGAGAGAGAGAGAGAGTACTGATGGATTTATCTATCTATAGGCTGAAGCTACATTTGCATTGTTTAAGACAAGCTACATTTTTCAAATCATCAAAACCATTTCGATCTTATAATTCATGGATGCTGATGCTGTATTGGGAGGGGAAAACTGAACTCATTGAAACCATTCTAATATTATAATTTGTGGATGCTGTTGCTGTATTGGGAGGGGAAAACTGATTTAAGAACCATATTTTTCAAAGGATAATGGAGGCAAGAGAGAGAAGAGAGAGAGAGAGAGAGAGAGAGAGAGAGAGAGAGAGAGAGAGAATGGTGGCCGGAAGTGAGATAAGTTAGTCTATTAGTTAGAGAAGATTTGAATGGTTCTAAGGAGGTTAGATTAGATGTTTTAGCATTTACTTACATAGAAGGATAGCTTTATGTTTACATTATATATTTACTTACATAGATAGATAGATAGATAGATAGAGAGAGAGAGAGAGAGAGAGAGAGAGAGAGAGAGTACCGATAGATTTATCTATCTATATGTTGAAGCTACATTTGCATCGTTCAAGACAAGCTACATTTTTCAAGTCATCGAAACCATTATGATCTAATAATCCAGGGATGCTACTGTTGTATTGGGAGGCCAAAACTGAACTCATCGAAACAATTCTAATCTTATAATTCGTGGATGCCACTTAGAGAGAGAGGGGGGGAGAGAGAGAGAGAGAGAGAGAGAGAGAGAGAGAGAGAGAGAGAGAGAGAGAGAGAGAGAATATTGGCCGGAAGTGAAATAAGTTAGTCTATTGGTTAGAGAATATTTAAATTGTTTTAAGGAGTTTAGATTAGATGTTTTAGCATTTACTTACATAGAAGGATAGCTCTATGCTTAGATTATATATTTACTTACATAGAGAGAGAGAGAGAGAGAGAGAGAGAGAGAGAGAGAGAGAGAGTAGCGATGGATTTATCTATCTATATGTTGAAGCTTAGCTCTATGTACAGTTCGATGGTTCGCTTAGCTTTACTTTTTTTTTGGGTTGTTTTCTTGTAGATGCTTGATTTTATTGTTGGACTAGCACTAGCTTCTCTCCACAACTTTTGTTTACCCAGGTAGGTGATTACTTTTTAACCAATTGCCCTTGCATTCTATTTGGAAATCTTTGCTTCCTTATGGCACATTGTGTGTGTGTGTGCATGTTTGCATTGTTTAAGACAAGCTACATTTTCAAAATCGTTGAAACCATTCCAATCTTATAATTCGTAGTGATGGATTTATCTATCGATATGTTGAAGCTACATTTTAATCGTTTAAGACAAGCTACATTTTTAGAATCATCCAAACCATTATGATCTTATAGTTTGTGGATGATTATATTATTGAGACGAAAGAACTAAAAGATAATGGAGGAGAGAGAGAAAGAGAGAGAGAGAGAGAGAGAATATAATGGTGGATAGAAGTGAATTAAGTTAGTGTATCAGTTAGAGACAAGGCCATGATGTGGTTGGACTAGTAATCACTAAAGTTAATTGTATCTTTCCTAGGAGCATCTTGATGAGCTGGCAGTATGTCTAGAGACAAGCCAGCATACTCTGCCCTAAGTGATCTAATCTATGCTCATATTTGAGAAGGTAGCCTTGCTTCTCAACGAGAGTAAAGCATCAAGTATGTTTCATGTCGCGGATTATAGCCATGCCATGAGGACTATGCTCGAGATGTGAGGCGATTGGATGATAGGTGGGGCTACACAGAGAGAGAGAGAGAGAGAGAGAGAGAGAGAGAGAGAGAGAGAGAGAGAGAGAGAGGTAGGGGAGATGGAAAAATATAATGGTAGGCCAAAAGTGAAATAAGTTAGTGTATTAGTTAGAGACGAGGCCATGATGTGCTCGGACCAGTAATCATTAAAGTTAATTTTATCTTTCTAGGAGCATCTTGATGAGCTGGCAATATGTCTAGAGATAAGCCAGCACCCTTTGCCCTAAGTGATCTAATCTAACCTCCTTTTCTAGAAGTTAGCCTTGCTTCTCAAGGAGAGTAAAGGACTAAGTATGTTTCAGGTCATGTGCACTATAGCCATGAGAACTAAGCATAAGAGGTGAGGCGATTGGATTATAGGTGGGGCTACATCCACAGAGAGAGAGAGAGAGAGAGAGAGAGAGAGAGAGAGAGAGAGAGAGATAGAGAGGGATAGAGGGAAAATATAATGGTGGTCATAAGTGAAATACGTTAGTGTATTAGCTAGAGCCAAGTCCATGATGTGGTTGGATAAGTAGGCACCAAAGTTAATTGTATCTTTCCCAGGAGCACCTTAATGAGCTGTCAGTATGTCTAGAGACAAGCCTGTAGATAATGGAGGAGAGAGAGAGAGAGAGAGAGAGAGAGAGAGAGAGAGAGAGAGAGAATATAATGGTGGACAGAAGTGAATTAAGTTAGTGTTTTAGTTAGAGACAAGTCCATGATGTGGTTGGTAATCACCAAAGTTGATTGTATCTTTCTTAGGAGCATCTTGATGAGTTGGCAGTATGTCTAGAGATAAGCCAGCACATTCTGCCCTAAGTGATCTAATCTAAGCTCATATTTGAGAAGTTAGCCTTGCTTCTCAACGAGAGTAAAGCATCAAGTATGTTTCATGTCATGGATTATAGCCATGAGAACTAAGCTCAAGATGTGAGGCGATTGGATGATCGGTGGGGCTACAGAGAGAGAGAGAGAGAGGGGGGGGGGGGACAGAAAAATATAATGGTAGACCAGAAGTGAAATAAGTTAGTGTATTAGTTAGAGACAAGGCCATGATGTGTTTGGACCAGTAATCATTAAAGTTAATTGTATCTTTCCTAAGAGCATCTTGATGAGCTGGCAGTATGTCTAGAGATAAGCCAGCACCCTTTGCCCTAAGTGATCTAATCTAACCTCCTTTTTTAGAAGTCATGTGCACTATAGCCATGAGAACTAAGCTTGAGAGGTGAGGCAATTGGATGATAGGTGGGGCTACACACACACACAGAGAGAGAGAGAGAGAGAGAGAGAGAGAGAGAGAGAGAGAGAGAGAAAATATAATGGTGGCCATAAGTGAAATAAGTTAGTGTATTAGTTAAAGACAAGTCCATGATGTGGTTGGATAAGTAGGCGCCAAAGTTAATTGTATCTTTCCCAGGAGCACCTTGATGAGCTGTCAGTATGTCTAGAGACAAGCTTGCACCCTTTGCCCTACGTGATCTAATCTAATCTCTCAATGAGAGTAAAGGATCATGTATGTTTCATGTCATGTGCACTATAGCCATGAGAACTAACCTCCTAAGGTGAGGCGATTGGATATTAGGTGAAGCTACATCTTGAGAGGGTTTCCTCTACTTTTGAATCAAAGGCTATAGCCATTTGCTTTGCAATTGGATTTTCCATTCTGACACACCCCATGATGTCTACCTCCTTCTGCCATACCCTTAGGCACTCTAAGTCAATTGGATGATGATGAACCTACCACCTGTGAACTTGAGAAGGCATCTAAGCGTTGTGTTTTAATAGATTGGCTTAGCTTGATTCACAAGGATCTAAAGCCATTAAACATATTGCTTGGTGATGATCATAGGAGTAAGGTCACAGATTTAGGGTTGGTAAAGCTCGTACCTAAAGGTAACAAATGCCATGAGGTGGGTAGGGGAGGCTAATGCATGGCAAGGGGAGGATAGGGGGATTTGCTTTTTGAAATAGATGCTAGATCCATGTTCTCATTTAAGAGCTCGAAGACGCATAGTTCACAACAGGGGTGTGATTTTGGGTGCAGGGGGGAGCCTCTCTATCTTGTGTACTTTTCCATTAAGGGATAATGTAGAGCATCCATCTTTGTATCCATTGGTCTTCAATGCTCCCTCTCTTCACACACTCGGATGCATGGATCATACATGCAGCTTTTGCTAGGCTCAACTGTGGAAACAAGAGACGCGAATGCATATGCATCAAGTTGTGGGCAAGCACTATTGCAAAGTTGGTCATGTGTCATTGTTGACCTTAGAAGAACCGCTAGAGATTTTGAGAGTTCTAATGCATGGACATGATGCTAGAAGTAGACTGTTTAAGAAAAACATTAGGGCTTATAATAGTGCCATGGCATTTGTTTCATTGGGAGCCCATGTTGATCAAATGTTCAGTGGGAATGGCGGTATACAGAACTTTTGGGTCCATGGTAGTGTGTATCACCAGGTTGGAAATTTGTTGCCCGATGAGACTAGGCAAGAGATGCCATGTTTTGCACAGTTGTATGTGTATGACACTAATCATGAACTAGAACACCGTTTGCATGGGATGCCTGGTTTGGATCCAGGCATTTTGGAGTTGTTGCAGAGAATGATGCACGAGTGCAATCCATATGCCAATGCATTGATGGCTACCGGGCAAGTGCTGAGAACAAATCCACATACAAACCTGAGGATGGTTATTTGTGAGAGCCGCTCCACCTCAAGGCAGTACTTGGCTCCTACGGCTAGCGAGGTTGTTGCAATCATGCCAGACAAGTGGATGACTTCGATATCGAAAATCGGGATTTAGATTTTTAGCCGCAATGGGTTTGTGCATAGAATATCTAATTTGCACCGATCATACATGCCTCTCATGTATGTTCTTTTGTTCCCTCGAGGGGCATATGGTTGGCATCCATATATCCCATATAGTGATGTTCCTAATCACACATCATTGCATGAGATACATGGACAGAGTTGTGTCATCCAAAGACAGTACTACGCATATCGTTTGCAAGTGAGATATGATACAAATGCATGTCTTTTGCATGGGGGTAGATTGCTGCAACAATACATGGTTGATGCCTACAGTAGAATGGAAGAGTCCAGGTTGGTGTGGATACGAAACAACCAAGCTTCCTTACATGCTGAAATCTATCAAGGGTTGATGGACATGGTGAATACATCTGATGAGACACGTACTATGCTGGGCAATGCTATAGGGCGTAGGGTGGTGTTGCCTTCTTCTTTTACAGGAGGGCCTTGGTATATGTGCCAATTATACCAAGATGCTATGGCAATTGTCAAGAAAAGGGGTAAACTTGATTTATTCATTACATTCACTTGTAATCCCAAATGGCCTGAAATATCTGCAGCATTATTGCCAGGGCAAACTACACAAGACCGGTCAGATTTGATAGCCCGTGTGTTTTTTCAAAAGCATAAGGACATGATGCAGTCAATTACAAAACATAATTTGTTTGGGAAGGTGGCTGGATACGTGAGTATGATAGAGTTTCAAAAGAGAGGTTTGCCACAATTTTAGACAAGTCTTGCTAGTGCTTCCAAAGGCAGGACGAGAGGACATTGTCAATGCTACCTTATGCCACTCAAGGATTTGGGGTCGCACTACAGTGTTGAAGTTGATGCAGAATATGCGGGTCCTTCGGAATGGTGATAATTGTGTCGACCAAGAGTTCACGCAATGCGTTTTGGACATTGACAATGGGATAAATAGATGTACAAAAGAAGATACTGTTGTGATTCCATCGCATATGCTTTTAGAGACAAAGTCCATGGAAGGCCTCATTGCATGGGTGTATCGAGGGCTTGCAATTATTTTGGACTGTGCACCACACTTTTGAGAGCATGCTATTCTTGCACCTCGAAATATTGAGGTTGATGCAATTAATGCTACGGCATTGAAGGCAATGCCCGGTGAGGAAAGGGAGTACCTAAGCGCAGACTCAGTGGACAACTCAGGGGGAGATTCCTTTTTGTTTGTAGTCGAGTATTTGAACAGTCTTGATCTTGGTGGTGGATATCCCCCGCATCGATTGGTTTTGAAAAGGAATGCTCCTATAATTTTGTTGCGCAATTTGAATCCTCGCCAAGGTCTGTGCAATGGGACACGGTTGATATGCAAAGAGTTTCACACGAAAGTGTTAGAGGCTGAAATCATTACCGATACCAATGCTGGTGATAGAACGTTCATTCCAAGGATAACATTCATTCCAACCAACCTTAAACTTCTATTTGACATGAGGAGACGGCAATTTCCTATCCGATTGGCATTTGGCATGACAATCAATAAGTCACAGGGCCAAACATTGTCTGTTTTGGGGCTATACTTAGTGACACCAGTATTTAGTCATGGCCAACTATACGTGGCATTTTCACGTATCCGAGCATCAAATGCTGTTAAGGTTTTCATTCCGGAGAGTGCGTCTAATGCCAAGGGTGAGGACGCGGATAATACTTCTACCACAAATGTTGTGTACAAGGAAGTTTTGCAATTGGCAACAGCAAGAGCCTAGGAGTATGACATTGCTCTTTCAAGCCCTCCTCAGACTTTCTTGGGTGGCAAATCTTCATTTCAGTAATCTTTGTATAGCTTTTTTTAAGTTCTTTCAATATTCCATCCAAGAACTATCATAGGTCTTTGGGAATGCTGGCTATTTATACAAATATGAAGTGAGACGTAATATTTCATGATTTTGTCCTTGATAATATTTGGATTTCATTTTTCATTCGAGTTATGGGTTTGCAATATACTACAGGCGATTTTCTCTTCAAAGTCTACTGTTTTTTCTTGTATTTGTAGATTGACATGTGCGTTTCTTTTTGCAATGCGATAGGATGTCTAGGCAATTCACGTTAAACACCGAAGCAAGAGTGCAGGTGCAAGGTACATAGTTGCTTGACAACCACGTTTTATGTTGATCTGTTTAATAGTATAGTCATTCACTTTTAGAAAATTACAGATCCTGTGGGCTGGGGATCTCTAGAGAGCGCGCAACTGTTGTTGGATTTGCTTGAGTTGGAGAGCTACCTTGGATAAGAACCGTGTACATTGTTTGTTGCTTTAATTTTGGTTAAAACAAAAGGTTTTTTGGATTATATATCAGTGGGAAAACATGCTATTGTTTGTCTTTAGGACTGTTCCTGATTCAAGGTTTGTAATGAATCTCCACGTCCACAATCCTTTGGAGGGACGAGTCCACTTGGGATATTACGCTGTATTGGCTTGCCGGCTTCATAGGGATGATGGACCACAGACCATCACTGTTCACTCGTTGGGATACTATGAATGTGTGCGGACACGAATTTTCTATCGAGGGCAAAATGGGGACTATACATACACCTTTGTTCGCACTGTTGACAGCCCTTTGCGTCTGAGTAAGTACTCTAACGAACGAGTTGGGTTTTACCAATATACATGTATAAAAGTTTTATGGCTCAATAATTATAGTTCTTAAATAATCTTTTTATGTAATGTTGGTCCAAATACGATTGTTGGTATTCCGCTGTAAATTCATAGCCGACGCGGACGCAGTGGACGTAGCAGACGTGGAGTACATGGCTGTCACAGGCTTTTCCCTACAGTACATGGCCACAGACTTTTCCCTTAGGGATGTTTGTGTGTCTATTGTAGATCTATTTTGTATGTTTAGTTATGACTTTGTTTGCAGATATGTATTTGGACATATTTACATGTTCTTTGATGTAGCTATTGCATGTTCACATGTGACTCCACTTTCGGATGTAATATTTTGAAGTACTCTATCATAGAGAATTTTTTTTGGATGTGGTAGACGTGGAGTACATGGCCGCCGCAGGCTTTTCCTTGCAATACATGGCCGCAGACTTTCCCTTAGGGATGTTTGTGTGTCTATTGTACATTTTGTATGTTCAATTATGACTTTGTTTGCGGATGTGTATTTGGACATATCAATCAGTTCTTTGATGTGGCTATAGCATGTTCAGACATGTGACTCCACTCTCGGATGCAATATTTTGAAGTACTCTGTCATAGAGATTTTTTTGGTTAGAGTATGTTGCTTGCATTTAAATCTGTCTTTTGTTATATTGTTGGTTTAAGACATTTTAGCATCTTGAGACCCAGCGGAGCGGGTCTCTAGCCCGTCGTAGACAGGTCAGGTTACTCGTGTGGAGATAAAGAAGGGGAGAGAGAGAGAGAGAGAGAGAGAGAGAGACTTCAAAGTCTGCATTCAAGTCCAATGAAGAACAGTCAACATATTGTCCAATAGGAAAAATGCACTTTCAAAAATTCTAAAAATGCCTAATTTCTGCTTTGCCAAATTTGAAGGGTTGCTAAGGCTACCCAAAGGGCAGGCCAAAAACTCTGAGATCCTGTGGACCCATATGGCAAAATATAGATTGTTGGACCAACTGATTGCCATTAATAATGTTTTGCATCAAAATTAACATGGCTTCAAATGAGTTTCCTAGATATATAGCGGACTACCTAAGCATTCTCTCTCTAAATCATCAGCTCGCTTCTTTGTTGTTCTTAAGTAGCTACATGCCGTGTATGGATCCGTCTATCTCCATCTATTTTTGTTGTTCAATTGGCTCTTCATGTGTGCATTGCATTCAATTACTAAGTTTCTCTTGCTCGTTTCCATTCAAGAGTGGGTATTTTAGTCACTGGCGATGGATGCATCCTCGACTGACATCATACGGGATCGTGCCCCCTTTCTGAAACTTAGCCTCCGTACAAAAGAGTGAGGCATGTACTTGCAGAATTGTTAGTGATTGGGCATGGATATGAGGAGCGAGCTGACAATTCACAGAGAGAATGCGTGGATGTATATATGGGAAACTCATGTGAAGCCGTGTTAATTTTGATGTAAAACATTATTAATGGCGATCCAAGTAAACATTTTTGGATTGCCGTGGGGGTAGAGAAACTAAAAACGTGTGGTTTTGATTGGTTATTTTTGTTGTGCCCTCATTGGTGGCTTCCATTTTCTATTTTTGTTCATCCCCCTTTCTCTCTTGTTGCTATTTGGGTAGGAAACAGGTCGGATACATGAATGATGGCCTCATAGCATCCCTCGTGTGATTTCCCTAGGCCACAGCTCTTGCCTCTTCCGTTTGCTTCAAACAAATGGGAGGCTGGTCTTGGCCGACGTTTCTCAAAGAGATTGCACCTATGAATGGGATTGCATCAATGCGGGCACAAGTGAGTGATTTTGTACAAACAAATCTGAGGACAGTTGCAGCAATGTGCGACTGTGTGTAATCATCAACAGAATCAACAAAGTGTCTTTTGGGATTTGTAGAATGTTGTTGACCACATCTAGACAAATCTCTCACCCTTCTGTTGAGAACCAAGGCAGCTAATATTGACAAGAAAATGTCCCGAAAGAATATGCGTAACAGATTGATGATGGAGCATGCACAGAAGATTGACGACGATACGCAATGCTCAAACACATCTTTCTTGTAGAAGACAAATAACTCTCTTGGAACTCACATTGCTCCTCTGTGCACGTTGTGGAAGCAAAAGTTTGATATAGCTGCTGCTTCTTTTTGCTATGCATGTGCGTGGATGCTAGCTGCTGGAGCTTGAAAATTGGGCGAGACTTTTGCTGGCACTGGTTTCATCCCACTGGTTTCGGCACATTCACTTGATACGATGACTCAAAGGGTGACGTTGGACATATACCTTGCAGATTGCCCTGATTATCGCCCCCCATTTTAAACTTGCCCACGCTCATGATTTTGGAGAGTTGTTAGTAGACGTTCACCTTTCTGTTGCTTCATGGAGTTGATCGTGCACTAGCATAAGGAAAGCCTTATGCATACTTTGCTCGCCACCAATTTTGAGGCCACGCTCATGCTGAAGCTATCCCATGCTCCCACCTCAAGCTATCGCTTCGCCATAATAGCTGCTTCTTTCTCCTTCTCAGTGGATCCTTGTGGTATTGGCATGCTTCTTGCTTTGAAAGGAACAGGATTTAGACCTTTAAGGTGGACCTTTCAGGTGCACAACAGGCAGAAGAGGAGCTACTCCTGGCCCTACTGCTCCAATGTACCAAATTCAATAGCTTGTCAAGGTCCAGAGTTTTTGGTTCTGCGTACGAGGGTTTTCTCCCATAGGGTTGTAGTGAAGCGATTGGAACCGACCGTGTTCTCCTCGTGTCACTACTAAAGGAAAATCTAATGGCTACGCTACAATTTGGCGGGCACCTTTCAAGCAAAGCAATCCTTGGTCCCAATAAACAAGTAGTAGGATGAGATTATGCATCTCTCACAGCTGAATAGCATGCAAGCATGAGCGATGAAATCGCGGAGGGTATGCAGGGCTTTAAGGTCTCACAGATTATGGGCATATGCCAAACAAACCTATCAGCACGAGCCTTGCTAAAAACACAGCAAATTGTCTGGTTTGGTGGCGAGCCCCGCGTTGTTGACGGTAATAAAAAGGATCAAGGCTTCCCATGTGCGGAAAGATGGCAATATGATCAGATTTGAACGAAGGTTGGATGGCTCCTACAGAGTGGGAAGGGATCGGAGGTTGGATCTCTGATGGAGGGCGGCAGGAATGCTTGCAGAGCAAGGACGAAAGAGCAAATGTCGGAGGATGGATAAGCGACGTGCCGAATCAAAGGGCGAGACATTTGTACGACAGGGAGAGGTAGGAAGTAGCTTCAACGGACTGGATCGCAGTCATGGTGGCACTACGAACATTGTACATGATTGTTGCAAGGAGTGGCCTATTCCACGAGATGACGAACTCGAAGTGGGTTCTAGTCAGCTTGACAACCAACCGAGTGGTTCAACAGATAGGGAGCTTTAAACAAGACAACGCAGCATCAGGAGGAAAAAGAAAGAGATCATCAGTGAGTGTTTCTTATCGTAACACTCTGCCTAGCTGAAACTCTGTTGCGTGGGCTCATGTGGCTGGCAAATTCCCATCACACTTTGACGCCCTGAAAACTATCCTCCATTTGCTCGTTCTCTCCCAAGCTGTAGGTGGGAGAGGTTGCATTCTTGGGCAGCGCTAGATTCACTTTTCTCGCAGCTATAGCAGCATTTTGGCTGAGGGGGAGCTGAACTACAGAATAGAGCTCATTTGTGCTTACCCCATCATGCTCGTTCATTCTCAGTGCACGATCCATTTGATCGTCTCCGTGCACTTCAGGGAGCAACAAGGTTTTGATGAAAGTTTGCAAGAAGGCAAGTAAGGCGAAGATCGTGTCATACAAAATGGAAGAATTCTCCATAGCTCTGCTTGAAGCTGCTCTTTCTGGTTTGAGCTAAAATCTGAGCACTCTGTCCAGATCACTGATTCGCTTTCCCTTCGATCTCTTATACGCAGTAGCTCTCTACAAAACTACTTCTCCACTACAACCACAATCTAAGGTCCATGTAAAGATCTTCTGCTCTTCCATCGTCAGAATAATTCGTGAAACCATTCTGCAGATCCGGCCTAACTGCATCGATGATCCCTACTTCTCCCATATGCACTACATTTAACTTCCACGCCTTCATCAAATTAGACTCCACCCTGCGAGTTACAAATCTAAAAACTTCTTGATGTGGTAGAGAATCTGTTATCTGTGGCAATTCGTTTGATGATCAGGTTGGATAATGAGTTGATTTTTCCAATAGCCAAGATGAGTGCTCATCAGAGCCTTTCGACACGCAGATGTCTTCCATATATTGGGCAGTCAGTATTGCTCAATATCACCGATCAACAAATTGCTACGATCGATCAGGAAGTCTCGAAAGCCCCTTGCAGACTCAGTGTGTGCAATTGATTGAGCTACAAAGTAACTTATAAATGGCTGGGAAATGCCAAACTAAAAAGAAATATATATTTAGCTCCCAAGTGTTGGAAGCTCTAGGAGCAGCGTAGGTTCTAGGTTCTAGGTTCTTGTGCAAGGAGCAACAATCCAAGACACATAAGGGTGTTTACACACTATGGGCGCCCAAGATGCAATAAATGCATCTAAACCGTGGGCGGGCTGTGGATGGGCAATCTTGCCCATCCATGAGCCTTCGACGTGGCCATGGGCGGGCAAGTGTGTAAACACCCTAAAGCATTTGGGGATTTATTGGATGAAAATTCACAAAACAAACAATGCTAGATTATCTCTCACATGCTCTTACAAGTAATTCGAAAATAATCCAAAATCTTGCTTGTGTTTAAGCATCTTAAATCATAAGTTACTTCAATGCTGCAATCTTTGTTAGCAATCTGTCAATTGCGTGAAACAAAGGACTGACCGATATTTCTCCACTTGCTTCTTGATCTGATTAAGTTTTCATCAACCTATAATCTAATCAGACTGTTGGATTGTTGGTTTGCAAGCATTTGTTGGTAGCATGTGTGGCAGTCTATAAAACTGTAACTGTGATCTATATGACCATGAAAATGCAACAAACATTGACAAGGAGGGGGCTTTTTTGCAAATTCAAGAGGCAAATCACGACGCTATATATGAGCAAGGAGATGAGTAAGTAATATGTCAATATCTTATTCATTCGCGAGACTTATTATTGGCACTAATAGTCATGATGTTTATATTCTCAGTGCACGGGCCCGTTCCGTCGGATTATAACTCTTTGGGGAAGGAAGCGTGCCACCTCCCCGCCCACACTATGTATGGTTATATATTATCATACAAATATTTTCAATTGCTTGTCTATTCAAAATTGCTTGTTTTTAATCCGAATTCTTACAACATTCCTCTCTTTTGATGCCTGTTCTCGATGTGAATGAGCAAGGAAATCCAAGCTGGATGCAAGTTCGAAAGATATCAACACCTATATTCATATGATTGTATTCCATGTGACAATATTATATAGACTGCAATGAGGATTACTTATGAGCTCTTGTGAGCATTGCCTTATTCATGTATTTGTTGGGCATTAACTCCCAAAATGCACAAACGATATGGCCACATCAATAATAAATTACCACCCTTGACATTTTCAGGAAGGATCGAGTCCTAACGAACTCTTTGTCGTGTCTCATGTCCACATTTCTACTCATTTACTTTTTCCTTTAAAAATTTGATAAAATTCTAAGATTTAAGTTCAATTTCGAGTTAGTTGTTACATGCTCGACAACGAAAAAGCTACTTACCGCACTAGTTTTGTAAGAGGTCTATGTGCAAAAAGTTGAGCCCATGTTTAAGTTTTGGAATGCAGTCACAGTAGATCAAGGCATGAATAAGAAAACAATCTAAGAGGGGATGCATTATGAGGATTGAGAGCTTTAACAAACAATTATACGCATTGCCACGTTATAATTTTTTCATATCTTGTTGATATAATATGTTACTGAATTTGATCGCCTTTCGGATATTGACATTCAGGTGTGTTGTTTACTTGGCAAGTAGTATCAATACTATAGCAAATAAGTGGACCAAGCACGATGACAAAAAAAAGCGTAGTTGACACTCTACGTAAGTATGACATTGCAACGTAGCTTTATTCGTATACAACGCATCCAACATTGGATGCCACTCTCTTATGTACCTTCTCCTAAATGGGGAAAAGGTGTGTTCCCCTATGAGTATCAATTTTGTGTAGAGAGTTGTATCGACTCTCCGCCATACATTATGTATGGATCCCCCCCCCCCCCCCTTTCCTCCCACTTCACTATCCTTCTGCATGCACAAACATGAGCACCTTATGCTCATTCACGTATCGCTATAGCATTGAGGGCAGACCTACTAATCCTTTTTTGTTTTTGCTAGAATTCACTAGTTTGATATGAGCTTCTTTATTTGGTAAGATATATTTTTCAAACGGTACAATTTGCTTGTGTTGCATTTCAAAATGGATGTTGTTATGAAACAAATACAGTTTTGCAAAGAAAATATTAGCTTTTTGGCATACAAATCTCTCTAAACCCCTAGATATCTTTCAAGAAATTTCAAGCATGCTAATTTGAATGCTAGTTACCTAGTAGAAGACATGTAATCTACATTCATGATAGAGAAATAATTCTGAGTGTTTGATTATCTAGTCTATTCATATTTGTAGATATACCTATGATGAACAAGAATAGATGTTGCATGGGACCACGGCAAGGGCTTGGCTTTCTCGAAAGTATAGCAACACTGATTATGCAATCCTCCATGAACGGAGATCCAAAGCAAGGAAAATTGATTTGACATCTAGAATCTCTCGTTAAGGCCTTCATCTTGTCATGGCCAATCATCGAACGATTGTACCATAAATGGATTGCTAACTGTAACAACTCGATCTTGTCATCGATAGCCATTTGTGGAATATGCGGTGCTACATTGCTCCATGCAACTTGCAACATAAATTTGTAGGCCTAAATGCTGCCCACATTTCACACTTGGTAACGTTATTCTGATGATGCTTGATAATAATTATGTACTATCAAAGTAACATGCACACCATGCCATGGTAGCTCACAAAATACGCAACAATGTACATAGTTCAGTTGCTACCAGATTATGTTCACCAACTGCTGAAGCCAAACCACCTAGATACAAGGATGCAAGTGGATTTTAAATGGGGAGATCAACATTCCAAGATCAATGGCCCAGATTAAAGTGACTAGTTGGACGGCTCAGATTTGAGCACCTTTGGTACTAACCTCCTCCCTTGATCCCCTTGCCAATCTATGGCTCAGATTGGAGAACTTTTTGGACTCATCTCCTCCCTTGGATCTTTGTCTTGATTAGCCTCTTTTGATCTCATCCATTGGATCTTGGTCTTGATCAAGGGACGATATTTGATCCCTCTATCCTTTGATGATATCCCTTAGATCTACCCCTGGATCTAATGGCTAGGAGTGCTCTCTATCCCTTGATGCTATCCCTTAGATCTACCCCTTGATCTAAGGCGAGGAGTGCTCTACCTCAAATTTGAATATATCCCTTGGATTAGAGATTAGATCAAGGGCTAGGAGTGAAGATCATGGGTCCAAACTCTAGGTTAGAGGTCTTAAAAGCTTGTGGCAACGTCAACATACCCTTGTCCCACACCTCAAAGTGCTCTCATTAGTACACCTCAAATTGCTCTCTAATCCCTTTATATTAGGAAAGACTAATTAGAGGCCCGTTTGAGACCCCATTTCTCCCTTAATGAATTGCACGAGGCATGTTAGATCAAAGATCCTTTTGGGACAATCCATTAATTTCATGGATGAAACCAATAGTAAATGGAACTTCAACAAGAGATGCCATTGAAAATAAGCTCTCAGATATTTTGGCATACAACATTGAAAATAATCGGGTCATACAAAAATATTGAACAATGGCTGAGCGATCAAACATCAAGACAGCCATGTCCCCCCAACTGTGTCACAAGTATCCTGCAAATACGCGAAGAATCAACACCATTTGAACTCATGTCAATAGCAAAATCATAGCCCGAATTATTATTATTATAGAACATGGTGGAGCCTGCAAACTATTGAGCTTTCACACCAAAGACACGCACGAATTTGTGCCAAGATAGCTATGAGAAACAAAAATGCTATCACAGAGGGTTGCAACATTCTCGGTGAATGGCCTTCCTACAATCAACAGTGCCTACCTTGACATGACAATAGAGGTTGCATGCTTCCCTTTTCTATTTCCATTTGGGCATGGTAACTAACAAGGGTCAATTCAATTTTCCAATTACATCAAATTGAGAATAAGTACATTGTTCTCCATCTATGCACTATACAAATCGTACATGTTGATCATGTATTAATTGAAGCAAGCAATCATAATCGCAAATAGCAGTAACTAGATGGCTTACAGTGTGACATTGATCAGTGCAAGAAAATCAATAAAGATGCATCCGATAAAGATGCAATCAAGCATGTCTTGCTCTACAACATGCCATCCATGATGCCATGGACACCATCATAGCATCGTTGACAATTGAAGGACCTAATAGCAATGGTTGACACTTGGGGTCTTCTGGACTTCTTCTTAATATTCATTTCTGATGAAGTGTTGGATACATGATGCCAAGAAATCAGCACTATTGAGAGTATTGCCAAACAATACAATGCATAGTTCACATGGATGGTCTATCCAGTTGAATGTGCAACTCTGTTCACACATGGTTCCATTTGCGGCATACATTCTAGAACAAGATGACATACAAGCTCAAAGTACTACACTATGTAATCTAGTCTTATCAAAGCAACTGCATGTTTGTTGAAAGAGCCACTACAAAGGAACAAGACATCATTCATGTAAGTACTCTTTTGAGGTATAACCACAACCTGAACTCGTTCTGGATTCCCATACACAAATATGGCTTTACTACTGTCTTGGGTTTGAGCATCAGAACATTGTCCCTTATCACTTAGTGCTCCTACTTCTATGAGAACCCCACATGAACATACAACATGTGATAAACTCTGCGATATCTCAAACCTTTTTAAATACACAATGAAGTCAAAACCAACGGGAAAGTTGAACATTCGCCCAGAGGATGCTACGAGACTTAGATTACAGGATCTCAACACTCTAAAATTAAAAGTCATAGCAGCAAGCCTAATGTCAAAACCTACATCATCGGTAGAGGCTGCACTCAATTGTTTGTGGATCTTGGTGATCACAAGAAGCGAGTTTGTTCACTATGTTGACTCCTCTCCTCCTGCACTATGTCAACGAATGATCTCAAGGAACTACAACGTGGTCATGCATTCGGGGGAACTCTATTGTTGCAAAAGGCCATTGTTCCTTGAGGATAACACATTCTATGAGTTTTAAAGAACATATGTAACCCATGATGTCAAACAAATGACTCAAATTCACAGAATCTACCCTGGTCATCAACTAGAAGGGTTCTTCTACAATGTGCTTTTACAAAATATAAGCTTAAAAAATGAGGTCGAGCTCATATTGAACAATAACATTGTTTAATAATACTGTTTAATAATACATCGTCGAATATCGGATATGAGGCCTTGTCTTGAACTATGAGGATATCGACATGTATATCGCGGAGTACACACAATGGAACTTAATGACAATAGATCACAAGGACCAACTGATCAATATGATTTTACATAAGGTCACATTCATCCAGGACAATCCTTTAGAGGCACCAAATGTTGAGCAAGGAGCTGCTGACAACTGGACAAGATTGGAGATGCTACAAATGTTGGATGTGTTCAAGACAATCAATGATGCAGCACTTATAGCCAAACAAGATTCACTCAATAGACACCTTGTAGCATTAAACATAGGATTACACATCATCATTGGAAATCCAAGAAGTGTGAAGATGTTTCTCACAAAATACTACATCTCGCATCTAATCTCACAAGACAAGACGGTTCTATTAACTACATCGATTGGAGCACCTATGATATGGATAAGCAGCACTGCCACAATAGTGCACTACCAATTCAAAATCCTTGTCTGAAGTAATTAGTACCCATTGTCTATCCAAGAGATAAATTAGCAACACAATGCCATCAAGGAAGCCGATGCAATTATCATTGATGAGATGTCCATGTTAATGAGGATGACTTTCAATTTGGTGGTCCGTCAAATAGTGAATGTAAGCAACAATGAGACATTTCTTAATTTGTCTAAGCACAAGCTATTGATACTATTTAACGACCTAGCCCAACTCCTGCTGGTTTGTAAACATCCTGTCAAATTATGTACTACATACAATCTCACATCATCGACACACTAGGTGCATGCAAAGATGTATCACATGAACTTTTTCGTATGTCATGCATAGGATTTGATGTTGTTGACCTTCCTTCAAGCCATTAGACAAAGGCAGCCTACAAATCTAGAGATTGAGGAATGTCTTGGCCAATGCATTATCAATGAAGAATAGGCTCTTGGATTCATTGACAAAAATACTATGATTATATGTATGCATAGAGTGGATGTGCATCCATACAATAAGCTCTTGATTAACAAATTCCATCCTTGAGAATCAGTCGTTCATATCCCCATTCATATTAATGGTGAAAATGAACAAGCACTACAAGAATGGTTGAATGACATCACTTTCAATGAGATCAGCAAGATTCGCATTGAAGCAAAGGCATTGATCACAGAAAACATCGATCTCACCATCGTTGTTGCCAATGGAACATCATGCAAGAGACACGAAATCAGTGCATCGAGCACGGGAAGTATAATCGTAATCATTGTTATCATCAACATGACCAAAGCCACATTTGCAATACAACATTCTAAAAATCAACAGAAGGCCATGAATGTAAAATGGTACCATGAAATTAATGTTTTCTTTAATGCTAGCATATGCAATTATTGGTCACAAATCACAAGGTGCCACATTCTCACTCATTTGTTGAGAAGCATTCGCACTTGGACCTTGGTTATGTCATGCTATCCCATTTCAATCCGATGTTGAAGTTACAAATACTCAATTTCCCATATCCATACCACTTCACTCCAATGCCACTGGATAGTATACAATGAATAAGCGTATTTAGGTACACATCCATAACGAAATAATTTCAACATTCCTACTAACCTTGAAAAAGCTGGCCTAAAAAATTTGTCCATTCTTTCTTGTTTCTTTCTCATGCAGGAATTCATCTATCAATCGCACAAAAGGCGTACATGAAAAAGAATGGATGTAAAGAAGGTATGCATTAGCACATACATGCGTGTATGCTTAGATTCTATTAATTTTTATACTTACAATAGAATTATACTTGAAGCTGTTTGAAATGAACAAAAATAATGCTAAATCAACCAAGCCGACTCCTGTTAGGAAGATTCACCACTTGATTAGGAGACAAATGTGTCTAGCCAACAACATAGGGCATATGCGTCCATCAATGGGTTTAGTACTTGGAAGGACCTTTGTGATCTCATGGATAGTTGTATAAGCGAGACCAAAACTTTTAGGATCCATTAGATATGCAAACAATGCGTCACATTGGTACTAGAAATAAGGATTGAACAAATCTTGTAAATATAATAGGTCTCCTCAAATAGATTCTTTTCGAACTTGATGTCGAGTTCAATGAGTCGAAAGACTTACTAGACTACATTGAAGCTCAAAAACTACTGGACGAAAGACAAACGGCATCAGCATATATCTATCAAATACTACGCTATGGATACGATATATCATTGGATTTGTTAAAGGATACAATGTGACATCAAGGCAGTGTAATTCTAGACTAATTTATGCAACACTTGATGTTGCACAGATGGCAGTCACAATGGAGAAGCTCACATATGTTTTCAGTAAACAGCTGTAAGATTAGTAATATGGAACACACACCGACCCATTTATAACCTTAGACTCGAATCATGGCAAGTACGTAAATAGTAGTTTCTTTCATTTAGTGCATAACTGATGTTTGCATCTTTTGTTTGCTATTTTTCTTTTTAGAGTGAGCACAATTGGACAACATCAACGATAAAGAAGAGGCACTAGCAAAGCACCAATGTAAACAGATGAATCGAAGCACGTAATTTACCGCATTACATGTTTGGTGACTGGTAGACGATAATAGGGCACACGGTGAACCTTTAAAAAAGAATCACCCAACACACACAAAAACCACTGTAAAAAATGGCGATTGATTTTGCAGCTCATCAACCCTTTGAAGACAATTTTGAAGTTCAAATTTTAGCAACATCAAAAAATGTAGACAAAGCCGCACATTTGAACAGTACTACATTAGGAAGAATAACACAACAAGACCATCAGGCTACAATACTCTCAAAATGGACACCTTGTAAAGTGTCAAAAATATCATTTCTTGAAAAGGACCTACTATGATTGAATAGATGCATCTTTTTTGGCATACATGTTTTCCCTCTACTCTTCACGATTTATTTCCTATTCTTCGATGCCCTTTGTCTCTACTTTACACGGTGTATTCACATATATGCAATTGCTTCATGAAATATCTATTTCTCAATTTTGTGACTTCACGAGTTCAAATGGAAACTGATTTATTCAAAAGTCCCACTATTATGATCTGTCCTCATAAGAAATTTCCACCATAATGCTCAACTCCCCAAAAAACCCACCATACTCATTCAACTTGCATGTGCCAGATCTCTGATGTATCATTAGACTTTTGGCATCTCCTTCCCCTCTCTTGAGATCTAACCTTTAAAGGTAGGCGAATTGAGGAATACCAGACTGGTCACCAACTTCGGTTTTCATTTTGACATACAGGTGCTACACTTTATTGTTTAAAGGCAGGTTAAGTTTGAGCTTCCCAGAATGTTGTCGATTTGGTCCTTGTAGAACGAGAGAGACTGCATTACAACTTGTAGCTATATGCAGTTGTCCAAGGCCTCTCTATCTTCACAGGACCTACAAGTCAATCAAGATTCACACCTCAAGCTCTATGGTGCTTGCATCATCACGCAACCATCTGTCTGAGCTTCATTGGAGTCCACATGACTTGCCCAAGCTAACGATGAGTCAATATAGATTGTTTCAATAAGGGTAAGAGGCAAGACAAAGAAGATAATGAAAAGTGCTTTAGACTTGTTCATGACAAGCGAGACTAGATGAATCTCTTAGTAAAACCATAAACTACTCAACTAGCATGTGCCTTGAAGAGCAAAGCTCTTAAACCCACTTATTTTTTCCTCTGTGACCGCCCAAAGCTCTTAAGAGTTGATCAGAATCAAACCACTAATGGGATGCTATCCTAAACATTATTTGCTTAAGCATGTCATCACTTCGTCAACTCAGCTAGCGAGCTAAGAAAGTTTGATAACAATTATGTGCAGTAACATAGCTCCTTATAGCTCTAAGATAGTCTCAACAATGCGCTCATACGATGTGAAGAAGCTGTTGTTCCTGCCATGACATCGATTAGTTGTTGCTGATCATAGACTTCATATGCTCCACCTTGCCATGGCTAACTAGGAAGGCCCTCATTAGCATGCATTTCTGATAATACGCCTAACGTAGTGCTTGCTCCACCGCTACAAGTAGATTCGGCAAGAAGGAATCTGTTTAAGACACTTGCAATGTCTCCAACAATGAACTCTAAATAAGTGTCAATCGATCATCATAACGCTTCCTTTGATGTGCTCTCCTTCTTCCATAGTCCTTACATACAGTGCTTCCATCTAATAGTAGGGCACCTAGATGATTCTTATGCTGCTCTCCAGGCCACAACGATGAGGCAATCAAAATCCTTTGCATCCACGTAACTAATATTCATTTAACGGGACAGGCCCCCTATTTTTTGTTGTATTACATTGCAACCAAAACTTCATCACGATTGGGAGATCATCTTAAGCATATATTGAGACAAGCACCTTACCTTCAATCCTTTGATCATCGACCATGCTTGTTGGGACAAATAAAAGCGATCTAGTCATCTTACTGCACCATCTTTTTTAAAGGGAAATCTATGCATCTTGCGAAGGATGTATCCCTCACATGCATGAGGAGGAGATGACTCCAACGGAGGCAATGCATCAACCATAGCATGCTTCTGAAGTGTCATCAAGCTGCCATAGCTCATGTGCCCATATCTGGTGTTCCATAACTCCACATTCTATATCGGAGCAGTGGGAGTGCTCACGGAAAGTGCAAGATCAGATATTTTCTCATAAATGTCAAGCTGAAAAAGACCCCAATACAAAGTGCCAAACAACATCAAAGCATAGTCATTCTCTTTTTCTCGGACTGCACACTTAGCATCATCAAATATGACCTGAAATCCTCCTCGATTGAGACAGGACACTGAAAGTAAATTCTTCTTTATACTTGGCACATAAAGAACATCAGTCATTTTGAAATATGTGCCATCTGTGGAGGTGAGTAAGATGTCACCCACTCCACACACTGATTAAGAAGACTTGTTTGCACATGTCCCTTGAAGGGTCATAGCTGCAAGTCAAGAAAGCATATGGGTCATCCTCAAGAGTGGCTATAGTATCTGGACTAGCCACTAGAAAATCTGAAATGCAAGACAAAAAGGCATAATGCTCTTCCACAAAGTTGGCTGTAACATCCCCTCCATCATGTGCATTAGGAGCTGATGCATTTGAGACAACCATACCTGAATCCCTTTTCTTCTCCTTAGCTATTCGCTTCTTGCATTCACCAATGTAATGACCTGGCTTCTTATTATAGTAGTGACAAATGCCCTTCCTCTTAGGCTTCTCTACATCACCTTTAGTCTTATGAGAGGGCTGTCCTGAATCAGCTTTATGTTGACGTGTGGGTTGATTTCCACGTGGCTTTTGCTGCCCTTTCCCTTTGGGCTTGAACTTTGAAAGCATGGCTAGCCTGTGTTGCCATGTTCTTTCTTGTCCGCTCTTCCTGCAACAGGAGTCCTACCAACTCGTGAAAGAAGACAGGATTGCTGCCTCCCCTCAATGACAAATTCAGCGAGGTATGGAAACCGAGATAAGACTTAGGAAGAGAATTCAGAGTGGTGGTAATCATCTCTGAATCCGGAATGATCTCATCTATATTCAGCAACTGTTCCCTCAAATCATGAGGTGAGCATTTATAGAATCTCCCTCATCCATATGTGTATGAAATAGCTCTCTCTTCAGGAAGGAAACTCTGGCATCATTTCTTGCTGCAAACATGCTCTCTTAAATCCCCCAAGCTGCCTTCGAGGTCTTGCATGACTGAATATGAGGAATGATAAACCTCTTGACAGAAAGATAAATAACCGAAAGAGCTTGTGCATCCCGTGAATCCCACCTTTTTTGCTCGCTGTGGGAGCCACCAAAGTAGCAGTTACTGCTCCTACCACTTGTCCTGCATTTTGACCTCTACCCCTGCCTCCACCTGTAGGAGTGACAGGTGTAGCCATAGTTTCTTGCCTTGTCTCATCTCCATTGACATAATCCCAGAGATGTCTGCCAACTATGTGTGATCGACTAAGTATGTACTGAGTGATTATAGTATGCATTAGTTTCTAGCTTCATTACATAGTCATAGTCTAAAACTAGCTGTTGCACGACTAATCGAAGTAGCTATTGCACAACTAGTTAGTGCAAGGTCCAGCATCGTCGGATTTTCTCTTCAAGAAGATTATTTTCACAAGGCCTACTAGAGCGTAGTTATCATCATCGAAATCCTTAGTTTCATGTTCAGCCCTGCTTCCAGCGAGGAGTCCCTCCACATCAATTTGTTTAAATGCAAAACAACAACATTGCTAGTGCTCGGCCTGTTTAGGTCCATCCCTCCTATATAGTCTCCGTGATGTGGCTCACTCTCCGACAAGTGTTATCTTCGCATTAGTGGTCTGTCTCCCCACATCGAAGAGAGGATATGAATGTAGTCCTCATATGAATGTCCACCCAAGGTTGGGTCTGTTGAGTTGAGCCCTCTAGCTCTCTACTATGTCTAGTCCTTTGCTATCCTTGGCTCATGTCACCAGCAAAAAAAAAGCTCTAACTGGGGTCTTATGGTCCCTCATGTGCTTGCCTTTATGCTCCTATAAGATGGTCTTTGTGTCTCTAGGCTCAAGAAGGAAAATGGCCACACTCCACTAACCTAAATGTGCTAGGAACTCTCTGAGTAGGCCAAAACCGCTATTGCAAAGACAGTGGTGCCATCTATGAATCTCAAATAAATAGGGTATCTAACTTCATAGTGATCGTCTGTGTCGGTGTCTTGCATACTATGTAAAGTGCAAATCCATGTCTCATGTGAGATGCCCTCTACATACCATGTCTGGCCCCATAGCCTATTTGAAGATACCCAACATTAACCAATCGAGATTCTCGATGCATGTGAGAGAAATTTGAGTGTAGCCTATGGCTCGATCAACCCCTCCTTGGAGACGTGTAAGTAGTAATCTTTGTACAAGCTGAGTTTCACCAAAAGCTCAATAGGTGCTAAGCAGGTCCTTTACATGTGGAGCTACTTCCTCTCTGATGACTTGGTTCACCTCCTAACAGGCGAGCAAAATGGATGGAGCCTCAAGGTTACACTGAAACAATCATAATCCATCTATCCGTAGTCCTAAGCTTGCAATATCTAAGCATACCAACTCCTCTGATCCCCCTCCACCTCTAAAGTCAGCTAAAGTCAAGGCTAGCCATGGCAATCTACGTCGTCTGAATGTTGTGGTACCAAAGTCCTTGACCCTAGGGAGATAAGTAACCACCTAGAAGATTGCATAAGATATAGAGGTCTATCCCTAAACTCTATTAGTATGATCTGATGTAGGATTTATGGATCATTCAAGCAAGAAGCACAACCTAACATCTCTCTATGCGAAACCAAACTCTCTCTGATAAGTTTGTCCCCCATATCTTGAAAATGTGAGTGGAAGCACTGATACTCAAGTTTTCCTAGTGCAATATATCCCCTACTTAAATGGGCGTACATAGCTAGCCACATCGTGAAGAAAGAGAGCACCCAAGTATGTCTAGGATGCAAGAATTGCTCTTGAAGCCCCATCGTAGGTAAATTGCACAGAGTACGACTACTCATGATGTGTTGAAAATCATGATTTTAGTTTTACCCAAGTTGATCTCTAAATCATATGTATCATTGAAAGACTGGAGTGGATCCAAATACTCTTGGAGACCCCCAACCAAGCAGGAGAGTAGAACCACATCATCTTCAGAATAAAAAAGGAACCGGCTAGCAAGGAACTTGCACCTCCTAGAGTCATGATGAAGGATTTAAATTTATCGATGTATAGGACAAACGAGGTCGGTGATAACAAACCACCTTGCTTGACTCCAATCATGCTCATGGTCTCCTCTATCCATCCCATCTAAGTGCTGACTCTGCCTAATACCCGATCATATAGTGCCCACTCTGCCCAAGAGAGGGAGAAAGAAAGAAAGAAAGAAAGAAAGTCTATTAATGTCCACATGATATATATATATATATATAGAGAGAGAGAGAGAGAGAGAGAGAGAGAGAGAGTTTATTAAAGTCTTCAAAAGACCTCCTGAAAAAAGTCTAAAAAAGGATGCATGAAAATCTTTTGAAATCATCTATAAAGGTAATGTTATCCCAAAGTCCGTATCCTCATAAGACCCCACACATCATTGTGTATGAGCTGCAATTTCCTCTTAGCTTATAGATGGGTCTCTAGGAATTCAATCCTGTTCATTTTTTCCAAAATGAACCAGTCTCTAAAGAAGCCATATCTTATACCATCCCATGTCTTTGTAACAACTACAAACCACCATAGCTCGCATGGCCAAACCTTGTATGCCATATTCTGTATTTTTCATTTTTACGATCGCTGTTGCTACGCATGCATTAGACATACTCTTATCATGTTTGGCCAACTGGTATGAACCCTGATCCAAAGTGCCCATTGTGACTATTTGATTGTCCTTTTCTCTATCCCTAACAATGCACTTATCATCTACAAAAATGACAACCTCTTTTCCCAAAAGAGAGTAAATTATTTATCCTTGGCACATATAGTACATCTGGAAAACATAAATCAATTCCATCAATTAATTAAAGTGAAATCCTTCCAACTTCTTCACAAGATAAGAAGAATTTTTTGCACAAAACACTCTTTTTCCAACAAGAGCAGAGTCCAAAATTACAAATGCATTCTTCTTGAAAGTAATGCACCTGGAATTACCTCCGTCAAAGTATCAAACTACATCTGAAGACAACCTCAAGATTGGCATCACACCTAGCATCATAACTACAAACAAAAAAAGACCAATCTTCTATAATCTATAATAAGGTTTGTTAAAGCACTGCCATTTTTGGCACCTGATGCATTAAAACCTAAAAATGGCATTCCAACTTTATTTTCTTTTTCTTTCTTTCTCCAATCTTTTGTTGCAGCCATTGATGCAGTTTCCAGGCTTCTTACAAGAATGCTAGTTACCCATTTTTCTTGGGCTGACTTGTATTTTTGTTAGATAGCTAAGTTGAATGAGTTTTGGACTGAGAGCCACTGAAATGAGGCTTATTTCTTCCTTTAGCCAACAAGGCCTAAGTGTCATCATGCATATCAATAGACATTTTTTTCCTTGTCAGTTCTTCCTGCAACCACCACTCCACAAGTTCTTGAAGAGTGAGTGGAACTATACTACCTCTCATGGTGTATAAAAAGACAAATAAGCCTCTAATAAAGAATTCATAGTTATAATGTAAGCTGGCTACCAAGTATAACTCTCTACGATCCTAGATTTTAGTCAATTGAATGACCCTTCTACATCTTGGCATTATCGAGCGATCTTTTCATTAAAGAGACCTTTGCCTCATTCCTTGCTTGATACATATTCTCCAAGGTATCCCGAGCTTGCTTGGAAGTCCTAGAGAAAAGAATATGAGTATGATGAACCTCTTAATAAACAAGGCAATGAGTGACAAAGCTTGGGCATCTCTGGCATCGCATTTCCTCTGATCTTGAGTAAGGATAGAAGGTGCAATTGGCCTCACCTGTGTCTATTGTCCATCACGTGCTACAAGTGCAATTGGCCTCACCTGTGCCTGCTGTCTATCACGTGGATTACCTCCTTGTTGAGATATAGCAGAAGCGATGATTGCATCACCTGGATAGGCATCTTCACCTATAACAAAACCCCATAAAATCTTTACAACCAAAAGATTCTTTACCATAAAGCTCCACATGGAATAAGTGGTGCCGTCCAATTTATCCTTTTGGGCCAAAATTCCCAAAACAAGTCTCTAGATTCTGATTTTGATTCTGAGCCATCTTTAAGATGAATGCACAAATAGTCCCAAAAGTTCACATGCTATAAATTATACTGCATCAACAAAAGAACACTGCTCTACAGAGCCTATTTACTTGGCTAGCCAAATGTGCCTCAATATATCAGTTTTTAACTAAAAAATGGACTATTTGAACCGTAACAATGAGAATCAAATGTGCCCGAAACAAGCCAATGCTTGGCTCAAACAAAACAAAACCTTCTGAATTTTGTGCACCAAAATAGAGGTATTAAACTGTTTCCTAAAGGAAAACATGTCCAACAAATAGGAAACTTGCTGTAGCAGAGGAACGACTTCAAAATCAGTCAAAAACACCTAACAAAAGTGGCCAGCTTCAAGAGGCACACTGATAAGGACAGCAGGTACAGTAGCGAAAACTACTCCGAAACACCTGCAACTGTGCTGCCTGATGAGAACGAGTATTTGCTATAATCATGCCCAAAACCTCCTGCAGAAATCTCAAGAAAGAGTCCCAAAACAGCCACTCTGTATTTCCACTCTAGTTGGGCACCTAACAAAAACCCTAATCCCCAAAATCAGCTCCAAAATGAAGCAGCTGTCACTCGCTTAACAGGTGCATATTTGTTGAAGAAAATTCTGCCAGACACAGCTGCAAAATGCAAAAGAGATGTCAGGGCTGCACCAAAATGATGTGGAATGAGTCACCTATGTAGACGACCTCTGAAACAGGGCAGGTCGACCTGCAGGCTGGAGTGTTCCAAAAGCACAAAAACCAGTCAAGTTTTTCAAAAAATAGGTGTCTTGCAAAAAAGGCTCTAGAATTGGTCGCCTAGTTCTAGAACTGATGCACAAATCAGTGCTGGACAGCGAGGGTTCTCACGACAAAAGTGAGGAAGAATCAGCTCCCGAGCTTTAAATGGAGCAGGGAGCAACTGAAGAGCAAGGGGCAGTCTGCTCTGATACTAAATGTCGGGTGTGCAGATGGAGAGAGCACAAAATGTTGAACCATGTGGAAGATATAACTGCAAACGCCGAAGCCTTGCAACAACAGATAGTCAAAACAGGTAATTTTGCTATTCAAATACAGGGTTTTGCAGATCAACCTTCCTAGCATAACCTATTGCCACTAACTAAACACAAGCCCGAAGGCTCAACTGACAACCTTGGAACCAGGACTATAAAAGCTGTTAAAAGAATGGCCAACTGGCAAATTTCTCTTATATAAAAAACAGGACAACAAGGTCCCCATCCTTGATGGGAAACTTGCTAATGTAAAAGAAAGACTAGCCATTACTGACCTTGACAAGAGACCCTTCCACAAAAATGCTCAAAACAACATTGTATACTACACATTCAATGTACCGGAATCATCCACAACATCATCTTTTGATGCAATTAAGGACCCTTCATCAACAGCCTCAATATGTGGTGGACCGGAAACAACAGTAGGTGGTGACCATTGATCTGGGACCATTAAAAAATATGTGCTCATAGCCTTTCGGAAGCGCTTTTTATATTGTTTTGGAGAGATTACAGTAGGAGTGGCATTCTTTGGACCACCGAGTATTCCAGAAGCCTTCACCCAAGTTTCCAGATGCTTGTCCCAAGTGTATTGCCTCATGAAGTCAATAATTCCAAGAACCAAATCTCGTTTTTCCTCGTCTACTCCAACAAGTAGGGAATAGTCCATAACATCAACAGACTGCAAGTTCACAATGGTTCAAAGCAAGTCAGCTGTGTAAGTCTAGCAATTGCAACATAAGAGCAGAAGGTTTGGCAAATGACTAAGACCAACTGACCGCTAAAAAGGCCGTGTCATTCCACACGGCTCGCTCCAAGAGACGCTTGGCCTTATTACTGATAAAAATAGGATTAGTCTGCATGGACTCTAAAAGATTCTGGTCCAGCAGAACTGCATTCTTCCCCGTTGCATCTGCATTATAACGTGACCTTAAAGACCCTTTTAGGTCGTAAACTCTAGTCACCTGTCGCCCATACAGCAGGTTCTCCATTACCATCAAGTCCATGCGTACTTCCTTGCCCCCTTTCCCATGTTTGACCGTTACCTGCCAGCACCATTCAAGACCTTCCTTTTAGTAAAAACTTCCGCACAAAAGTCAACCATGTGTGCATGTCGAGTAACCAAAGTCAGACAAGTAAAAGGTCATACTAATGACCAAAGCCCACCTAACACTGCCCACAGCAAACCTTTTTTCAAATAAAATAAAGAATGATTTTCACATCAATTATCGGTTTCCGCTTGTTCATTCCATCTTGTCAAGCATAAAACAGCCTCAATTAAGAAAACGGGAGCTGACTGAGGCTGATGGTATAGAAATCTGCTCACCTGATAAATGCCAAGGATTTTGGCCAAACAAGTTGGACTTCCAGAAATAAGTGCATCTGAAATGTATTTAAAATATGCAGGGGCAAAGGTGAGAAAGGATTCAAGCTCGGTTTTTGTAACTTGTTTGACAACAAACCTATCATCGGCAGTTTTTGCAAAAAAAACATTACTCTTTCCACCTTGTGCCCCCCACTTTTTACAACGGCAAAGAGATCGTATGAAGTCCATCTCATTTGCGCAGCATTTTTTCCTCAGCGCATCAAACTGTTTCGCATAGTAGCATGTAACATTATATTTTATTTTCCCCTGTGAAGTATCATCAGTGAAGCTGACCTTAATATGCATAGCTTTGGAATACAGTAGTGCATCATCCAATGACTTAACACTTAAACATGAAAGGGTGCTCTCCTCAGAAACACTTGATCTATCTTTCAGGTTACTGTCCCCTTGTTCACAGCTACCCTCCATCAGCTGAAGTGGATGGGAGAGACCACCATCGGACATATAATGGTCTAATGTTGCTTTCTCCTTATCTTTTCCCTTCTCCTTATCATTCTGCTTGTCTTTGTCAACTAGTCCATCACACAAATGAGCTTGATGTTCTTGTGAGGTGATTGCATAAGCAATGATGCTGGTCAGCTCATCATCATAGACCAAGACTACTGTATCAACTGGAGGTAACTTTCCTGTCCCTTCCTGTTCTGCTGCTTGTTCTGAATGAGGAGCTGAAAAAGGAGAGGTGGAAACCACTTCTGCACCTGCCTTTGGAGCGGAACTCGTCAATGGGCTTTGAATACTCCTACCGTAAGGCATACTCAAGCTTGGATAAACTGCTCCCACCCATCCTTCTATGTCAGAGGGTTCTCCAGCTTTCGCAGGTGACGTAAGAGTGCTAGCCAACTGTGAATCCACCCCCCTTACTTCACTATCCTGTGAAGATGAAGGAATACCAGAGCTAGTCCTTGGCATATGATACTCTGTCGAACCTTCATCAGAGGCTTCAGAACCAGACCTTTTACTTCCCCAGTCAGACCCTTCATTAGTAGCCACTATTTCAGTACCAGATTTACAAGAGGAGACTTCCTGCTCATTTTTAGATATATCAACTTCATGTGAGTCCACAATCTGACCTTTACCTATCCATGCAGCATCAAATGTAGCTGACAAATCTTTGAAGGCAGAAAAATGGCCTTCTGATAAGGTCCGATGAACACCGATTTCCCCCTCTAAGTTTTTGGGACTATTACTTGTACTTTTTACTGGCCAAGAGCCATTCCCTGACAACTTGCTACTTGTAAATAAACTGTCTTCTGAATCTACATCTAAAAAAGACACTCTTTGGGCATCATTCATGACCTCCCTCGTTTTATCCTTTGATAATGCCAAGGATCCCTCATTTAAAAGAACTTCAGCTGAATCCTTGTTTGAACCCATATCTAGGCCACTGGAACATGCCGAAATTGGTCTTATTTTCTCTATGTTGCCTGTGTTGGTGGGCACAATGGCACCATCAGTAGGAGATCCAGTAAGGCAACTATGTATCGGGTTGGAACCTTCCAAATTTGCATCCAGCACCGAAGACACATCCTTACTCTCATCAGACCTGAAGTTTTTGCTACTCCGAAAACTGATTTCCTTGAAAAAGGACAAAAAGGAATCTCCTAGCAGGTTTGACTCAAACCCAGTGGCAGACTTTGGTGACTTTAAGAAGTTCAACAGACTTCGTATGCGACTGTCCCACATAGAATGGCATGTAGATACACCTTGCCTTATGAAATTAAGTTCTAGAATATCAAGATGTGGTTCACCCACTCCATGACATCGTGGTGCTGCAGTTTGTAAACCTGCCTGAAAACACAAAGATATGAGTAAAACATAGCATCCTACAAGAGACCACAAGCTACATACCATTTGCACAGATTGACAGACACACAAGAAAAGTAAGGGAGCCTTCATCCCTATCTACCTCAAATTTTTCCTTTTGCTTCAGCAACAAATCTTCCATCTCAAAAATACGCCTCTTAGCCTCTGCCACTTTTGCAGCACCAGAGCTTACAACTCCCTCTTTGATCAGGCGAAGTTGATGAAAGGCCTCTGCAAAAAATCGCTCTCCTTTTTCGATAACCTGTTAAAACACAGGACTAGATATGAGTGAGCGCGTCTGGAAATAATGTGTCAACAACTGCTCATTAACAGAAGAACCAATGGCTGTCATCAGATGTGCATGCAAATGAGCTGCATTTTGTATTTTAAGGCATATCATGACTAACGCTATGAACTTTCTTAGTTCCTTGGTTAAGTCTACCAGTGAGGCTTTTCTTGGATAGATAAAACTTCTTCATAAATTGCCGTTAGGTCGTAAGGGACAAGTTCAGAAAGCACCCTTAAAGCCTTAAAGGACACCTAGGTATTAAGTTCAAAATGCACTAGAATTCATGTTCTTTCTGGTCAAGTCCGTCAGAGAGGAAGTTATCTTGAAGAAACCCTTAATATGTTTCCTTTTGCCCGGTTTGGAAAGGTGTTTTAATAAGAGTACTTCCTGTTCATGCATATCAATATCAGCTATCTCTTCATGCAGAGATGAATACTGTAACATATTGCGTACACCCCATGTCTTCTAAAGCTTCCCTAAAGTCCAACTGACTTTGAATTTTTCAGAACGAACTCTCCTTTAGGATTGCTTTTGAAAAAAAGTAAGTATATGGTAAAGGACAACAAACGGTAAACTACCTCACAGATTTCTTGTTGTAGCCAACCCTGCTGCTCTGAATGATGAAACTCCAACTTGGAAGGAGGTAAATATACAGAATATACATTGACAGGAGAATACCTAAAGCAAGCCACCATACCACCGAACCTGCAAACATCTCAAGGAACCTTCACCACCTCAGTGAAGGTTAGAAATCAAGTAAAGCTAGTCACATTGCAAACACTTGCATACGTCCTGTCTACCTTAGTAATTAGTTGAAACTAAACAAATTTATTTCCACTCTGTAAATGGGCATCAGAATTCTGCTATTCTGAATTACAAAAAATATATAAGCGACCATCACAATATAGTTTCCCAAATGTTGATAAGACTAATGTGGACAGAACCTACCCATAAAAACGAAGGCAATCCCGGTGCAAAGAATGACCACAAGATGCTACTCTGCTTGCAGCTGCATGATTTGAAAAACTCAATTCCAAAAACTTGCCAAAAGATAAACCCCAAGCAGCATCTGACATAACTAGCCGACGAGTTGCCGGAGGAACACCGTCTATTCGTGGACATTTTAAACACCGGTGCCACATCCAAATCTTCCCTTCACTCTCACCAGGAAGAACCTCACGCTGCCTGTGGACCGAGATTCTCAAACTACCCTGTCGATGGGTGTAACAATCGACATGAGCATCTTTGAGCTCCCCACAAGCTTGGCAAATGCGAGTCTGTACACAACATGAGTTGCAGAATATTCAAGCGCAACAATCATTTGCATCTAGAGGGCTAATGACAAACTAAGAAATCCATCACAAAGGCTACTCCATGACAAAGTCGCTGTAAAAGTAGGATAAAGCTACGCAGAATAACAATAGGATTTCCACTTGACAGATTACTGATGTATACCTGATCAAATGTTGTATCCCGTAAGAATCTTCCAAGAGGTTTGTCAAAAGTGCCATAGTATTTGATTCTGAAAAGATGACCTCGTTCACAAATGGTTCCTTTTCTTAAACAACTGCTGGAAAAAGAAACCAATATACTCTGATGGTCAGATGGAGAGGGTGGAAAATCTTCCCGACTAAATTCTTGGCTTTCATCATCCTGATTACTGATCTGTGATACAAGACGTGCCTCTGATGAGTCCATCCTTTCCAGTTGTGTCTCTGCTCCACCAGCTTCTGCTAAGCATGGAAAGCCACCACATGGTAACTGTGGAAAACTCATTAGAGAATCTTCTAGGGCAGATATATTATTGTTATCTCCAGTCGAACCAAGAGCATCATAAGCAGAAAACTTGGCTAATGATGGTGGAAATGCATTTTCTGTAAACGAAGTCTCCAAGTAAACCTGTCTCAAGGAAGCCGACAACCCTGAAATGCCTTGCTCAAATTTTTCAAGAGTCAAACGAGGGAGTCTTCCTATGACTCCTCCTCTCACTTCATGCCGCCTGGAGCTTGTGGCCTTTGTGCTCTTTGCATCAACCAGTGTACCTTCCTCGCTGCTAAATGGACTGATTTTTACAGAGTTGGCACTCGAAGACACATATGAAGAGTCTCCAGAAGATGAAACAGATGCTGCTGGTAAAGATTCTCTAAAACCAGAGTCACTGAGATTTGTGGAACAGTCTAAACAAGGTGAAACTAATGTACTAGCCAATGGGTCCACATGAGTGTGTGGTCGATGCCCAACTTGTGATCGTGATGATGTAGGAGCTAAGAAACCAGATACTGTGGATATAGACCTGTCAGATTTCGACTTCTTGTCTGGAAGCGCAACACTTAATGGAGATTTAAGACAAAGTTCTGGCACATTAACACCTTCATCCACAAGAAATGAGGTCTCTAAAGCTAGATGGTAGGCTGCAAATACTGCAAATTGAGCCGCACGCTTCACTTTCTTCAGCTCATCACCATCTGATCCCTTGAGTAAGATCTGGAAAACAAATTTGAACAAAAATCAACTCATAATCCGGAACTGTAAGCTGCAACTAGTTGAGAGGGGGTTTTAAGAAGGAAGGGGTTGTTTTAGCATTGTTAATTAGCTGATCCAAATAAAGTCGCCCACAAGCATCATTAAACCGCCAGAAGTCAAAAGGGGACACAAGTTATTTGGGCACTAAGCCAAAGTGAAATTTGTTCAAAGAAAACTTCAATTGCAGGGTCCAATTTTCAAATCAGTTCAGCTAGTTTAAAGTGTCATTGGTCAATGAGGTATATAGTGTACCCCACATGCTGTAATTCCTAATTAAACCACCAGGTATCCACAGTTGTATCAAGCGATTATACACATACCAACTGCTGAGGTTGTAGCAGTAATCCTATGCAGATATGCCCATACATACATCTTGTATGTATGTATGTTTGTATGAATGTATGTATGTACTATGTATGCATGTATGCAGGTAGGTATGTAAGTAGGTAGATAGGTAGGTGCATATGTATGTTAACACCAATAGGGGGAGACTGAATGTTCTCTCACTCACTAAAGGAAAACAATAAGGTACAAAAGTGTAAACCTACTGATGTGCCGTACAATTTACAATAACGCTGGTTGAGATGTGCCACCTCAGTGATAATAGAGATGGATGTATCCAATCGATCTGCTTTGGCTCCACCCTCCTCTATGTTTGTCAAGGATTTGAGAATGTTGAGCAGCCGGATTGAGTGGGAGATGTGTGGGATGCACGTGTCTTTGATAATTTATTTCTACACTAATGACATGTAGAAGCCCTAGAGGCCCTATATTCTCAGACCTATCACCAGCCTCTGTCTCCCATCAACAGCCAAGAGGCATCGATGCATTGGACTACTTGTGAAAATATAGACCTCAACAACTCGTATGATCGCCAAGATGGTACATGTACATGATCCGGCCATGTCACAAGCCTAATTCAATCCATAAATATCCCCTTGCCCCTTCTATTTTTCTTATATATCTATTATTTTTGCACATGCTTACTGATAATACCGGAGTTATTATTGTTACTGATAATACCCGTGAGTTATTATTTTTGCACATGCTTACTGATAATACTGGTGAGTTTATATGTGAATTATTGTTTCAAGTGTTCACACACCAGCCGGTTACCTTTAAAAAATCCAATGTAATGGTCTTTTTCAGCTTCAAGGATCACAGTCCATGGTTTTCACTAGGAGTATAAACCATATTTACTATGGTGGGGGCACATTTTGTGAGGGTGGCCACAGTTGACACTTTTTAAGAAGAAATCTTAAAAAGCCCTTATCTTTTGAGTGCTTTCCTAGATTCTATAGGTTAACCTTGACCACTCTCAAGTGCATATACCTAGATGAATCCAGGAACATTCCCAAACTCATCCTCTAAAAACACAACATAGTGCAGTTTCAATCTCACGATAGTCACTCATAAGATTGAAAACCATTAACTCCATCACGCATAGCAGGGACTAGCTACTATGACATCCCCACTGACGTCACCAACGCCCACCAATGGGCGTAGAACATAGTATAAAAATATGCTCTCACACATACAAATCCACACACCTACACATACTTGAACATCCATTTATGTCTTTGTACTGAGTTTCTGTTGGCACTCCGGAGGTGAAGGGCAGACTCAGCCATGATGAAGGCTAGCACTAAAGGAGAAGGCTAATCAAAAAGTAGTCCAAAATCTCTTCATTCAAGCTACAACTGCTTGTGAAGTCTAAACGATTTCATCTTAGTCTCTCCCAAACAAGCATCTAAATCTAGCTGATAGGGCAACGCACTCTCAAGTGCACCCTAGAGAGTGCACATGTAGGCATTCTAGTTTGGGCTAAATACGAGTTGTCTAGCATGAGTTGCGGCCTTTGATAAAATATTTGTTCTATCCTAAAAGTTTAATTAATTGTGTGCATGGGTAAGGGATCATGGTCAAACACTTATTTAAAAATAGATTAGCTTTTCATTGATTGGATTATTATTATTCATAGCTTTCCTTGCTTTTTGTTATTTAGAACAATGTTAGATTTGTTGGAGATATCATAGTCAAAGAGTGTGGTGATGTGATGTGTTAGTGTGAAGTACTAGGTGATCTAATACTAGTCTATGTGAGTGAGTCTTGTGTGAGTGCCACATGTCATCATGGGACTTATCCCATATGCACTAAGTGCTAGTGTGTGAGTGAGTAGCCTATATAAGGCTTGTACTTCACTTGTCTTGATACACTTGATGAATGAATGAGAGCCTTTGTCATGTCTTTATTTGAGCATCATTTCCTCACACCCTAACCTTCTCTCTCTCTCTCTCCCTTCACCATGTTTCTAACATGGTATCAGAGCCACCTTCCATAGCTGCCACGTCACCCTTGCCCTAACCCTAATTCTACTTCAGCTTCCTCCTCCTTGCAGACGCCTCATTTCCGCCTCTATTCTGCCTTCTCTTGCAGCCATTAGCTACTGTTTTCGCCTCCTCCATAGCCACTTCATTTCCTTTTGTTTCTGCCGCCACCATTCGGATCTCTTGGAGCTGTTCTTGAGTGCTCTATCTCCCTCGGCGGCCTCCTAGCTTGCTGGTCGGCACACTGTTCAAGGCACGCCTACACGTGTGGCTATTCGAGCCATCTTGGAGCTGTTCTGCTGGTCGGCACACTGTTCAAGGCACGCCTGCACGTGTGGCTATTCGAGCCATCTTGGAGCTGTTTCATTGCCGTTTTTAGGGTTTGCAGGCTGTTGTAGAAGAGGTGACCACCCGTGGGGCATTGGCTGCACATTTTCGTCACTTTTGGAAGCATTTTCAACCAGTTTTGGAGCTGCTGCTTGCATTTTCGAGTTGTTCTAGGGTTGCTGCTGCAGAACCACCTTCAACAGACCACTTTGGGGCTGCTCCTAGCCTCTAATTCATCAGCCTCTGCATTTCAGAGCATTTTCTAAGTGTTGTTCTGCGCTTTGGAGCACCTACAGCAACCGCCTTTGGACTTTGGGCCCTGCTGTGTGTATTTTAGAGCATTTACAGCCACCGCCTATCTGCTGCGAACATCTACAAGAGCTCTGAAGCATTCAGAGCTGTTCCAGGGAGCCGCTTTTCACTTTGGAGCTATCCTACTTCATTTCAAGGTGTAATCTTGCTGCGTTTTGATCAGGGTTTATATTTTGGAGCCTCCGAGGCTCTTCTTCGCATTCGGTGACTTCCGATCGGCACATTGAGTGTCATGACATGATGTCCCTTGGTAGCTGCTCCTATGGCCTTCATCAACACATCATTCGAGGGCATCCTCGCCTGGTTCTTCACCGACATACCTCTTCGCATTAGGATGTGCACACTCTTGTGCGGTAGCTACTTCGGGATCATGGGTTCTCTGCCTTTTCTATGCATAAAATGAATGAAAATATTTCGATGTTTGAGTTAAAGGTTCTCTGCCTTGAGTAGTCCCTCTAAAATGAATGTTTGAAGAGTCAATAAAAGGTCCTCTGCCCTGGGTTGTCCTAAAAAATGATTGTATTGTGTTTTCCTTTGGTTGATGGTATTGACCACCCAGTTCAGAGTAAGGGGGGATGACGAGTGATGGTTTGCCCTTGCCGATCGCAAGCTGATTGAGAAGTCACTATCACACGGGAGGTGCTAGATAGTTGAACTTGCTCTTTGCAGTATTGTGGTGGAGGGGGGATCCATCTACTCTTGCGTGTTGGGTCTCACACCTCTTTGCTCTGAAGGGGGGTGTTGGAGATATCATAGTCAAAGAGTGTGGTGATGTAATGTATTAGTGTGAAGTACTAGGTGATCTATGTAAGTGAGTCTTGTGTGAGTGCCACATGTCATCATGGGACTTAACCCATATGCACTAGGTGCTAGTGTGCGAGTGAGTAGTCTATATAAGGCTTGTACTTCACTTGTCTTGATACACTTGATGAATGAATGAGAGCCTTTGTCATGTCTTCATTTGAGCATCATTTCCTCACACCCTAACCTTCTCTCTCTCTCTCTCTCCCTTCACCATGTTTCTAACAAGATTGCTACTGTAATCATATTCTACTCAGCATTCCAACATTCTCGGAATGTTTTGGGAATGTTACTCCCTAGCATAATGTGGTACGTAGCACAACAGCCTATGAGCTGCAAAACAGCCCCGAAGTGCCATTTTGGGCACTTTGCCTCACTACCCTGCTCTTGTCCTGCATCCTTCATTTCCCCTAGCCTCTCCAACTACCCTTCCAGTTCCCTCCTCTCTAAGCTCTTCTTTCTGCACTCTTCACTCCATGAGTCCACTCAGCCACTCTATTCCATTCTCCTATGTCTGGTAGTCTCTCTTCTCTCAAGCTCTCTCCCTTGCCCTTTTCTCTCTTTGTGTTGTATATTTCTATGGCATATGATGCATTATAATGTGTCATATGATGTGGCGTTCATGTTCAAAATCCACATTTTCCCTTTCCAAAACGTTTCCATTCTAGCATCCTACGTTCTCGGAACATTCCCATTCCTTGATAACTATGGAAAAGATGTTGGAAGCTAGTGCATGGGGTGTGATACTCCACTATCATGGAGTTATCTCACAAACAGCAGGGTTGCATAACCATTTCCTAAAAAATTCACATCACAATGACATCCATGATAAACACAGCTAAAACTTCAAAAACAAAGAGAGAGAAAGTTAGAAACACCAAAACCGTGATGCCCAAAAGAGAATCACGCGCTTCCAGACGCTAATCACCTAGCATATTTATGTATTCCAATAATGCTGAAATTCCAATACAATAGTATTCAAAACTTAGGATAGTACCGAGACTGCACTCTAGGAGAAAACTAAATACATTGTCACTTGTTTATCATATAGGAGGAAATTACAATGAAAAACATAACAATAATGCTTTGCCACGAGAAGCCAAGCAATATGTAGAACCACACGATAACTGTGCAAGATGTCAAAACTCAGCCAAATGTAAGGCTGAAGCTTAAGATATCCACCACGCCATGCCCTAAACATGAAATCATCATGGAAGAGATGCCATAAGGTGCCAAAGTGAAAAAGCCGACAAATGAGAATTCAGACTCCCAATTCAAATCTCAATAGCAGATTGAGGCCTCTGTCCAAATCATAATTGCAACAAAAGGCCTCTGAGTTCAATGCAAGTAGTTACCTAGCACCTAGAACCAAAGCAAAACCAGCTTCAAGATGCCAACACTGGTAGAAGTTGTGGTACAAACTGACAAATACAGGTGTGCATCTCTTGGAGGTGGAACCAAAGCAAAACCAGCTTCAAGATGCCAACACTAGTAGAAGTTGTGGTACAAACTGACAAATACAGGTGTGCATCTCTTGGAGGCTAGTCTTACTTTGTAACCTTCGTGATTGATTTTACCAAGCACACTTGGATTTACCCTTTGAAACCAACGTCAAATGCCTTTGCTTGTTTTAAGCATTTTCTTGCCATGGCTGAAAATGAGAGCAAATGCAAGCTCCTCCCATTCCGCACTGCGGGGGGAAAGGGGCAGAGTGGCCATACACACTGCAACAAAATGGAATTGCAAAGCAGAAGAACCACACTTTAATGGAAATGGCCACGTGTATGCTAAATGGTAAGCCTTTTCCCAACAAAATTTGGTTGGATGCCATCATGTGTGCAAACTATGTGCTGAATAGAGCACCCATGAGGGCATTGAAGACCATTACTCCCCTATGAGGCATGGACAGGCCATAAGCCTTTTCACATATGAGGGTCTTTGGTTGTTTGGCATATGCACATGTCACTCTTTCCTCCTACTATATTTCCCCCCTTTCTCCAAGTCTCTCTTCCACAATAAGGATCATCAACGATCGATGTGTGTATGTCACTCAAACAGCAAGAAGAGAAGCACATCAACGAATTCTTTCATACAGGTCTGTATGAATAAGAAAAAAGGGAAATCGAGGATATTGACAAAGTGAGTCCCATAGTAACATGAAACGTTTCAAAATACTAAAACGATTTTTGAAGTCCCACAAAAGTCTACAGTACGTTCTGCAGATAGATAGATAGATAGATAGATATATATATATAGAGAGAGAGAGACACACGCACGCACATAACCCCCTTTGTAAGACTAGAATATATCCAACTGCACAAATTCAAATAATGCAAAACATGCGACATTCCTACTACTACATAGACTCAGACGATACATAAAAGTAATGAAAACTATATTCTAATGTCTGCAAATTCAAGAATTCAAAGTTCAGACTATAGAATCCTCAAGCTGTTGCATTTCATGATTCAACAATGAGCAATTCAGGTTCCGATACTACAATACAGATTCCATCATCTACAGTCCATCCAGAATCCAAATCCTGTTTGCCTGAATCCCAAAATACAAGAAAGATTAAAAATCTGAAAATATCACGTGATAAGTATCAAGAAGTACATACAAAATCTAAAAGCAAATAGTAATCTATAGTCAGCAGTCACGATTATCGTTCATAACTAAGCTACAAGAACGATATAAAGGTTTAAGAGTCTAGTTTGAACTTTTAAAATCAAGGAAAAACTGCAAGAACCATAGCATCAATAATTGATATAACAATGACTTGTGCATTGTCAGTCAAGTACAAGTGTCAATTTAAAATAATACAGAATAACGATTGATGGCTTTATGGGCCATGGAAATCTACCCTCCCAGCAGGTACCATAGTCAACACTATTTCTATTTTTCAATTAGTTATTGGGGTAGTTAGGCAACATGTTTCATATTTAATGAGACTGTTTCATTGTTACTATGAAAGTAATGTATAATGTAACAGATAACTCAAAAAAGTGCAAAGAATGCATCCTAAGTATGAAGCCATGTCACGTGAAGACTTGCTTTCACCTTGTTAAAGGAGTGTTGAAGATTTTCCTCAAAAATGGGCTCCAAAAAAGGTAAACATGTTATCATGGCCTGCGAGCAAGCGAGCGAGTGCAGGCACTGACAAAGCCAATCCTAGGTCTTCACCCGCAAAATAAGAAGACTTGCTTTCACCTTGTTGAAGTAAGACTTTACACTTTCCTCAAAGATTTTGTGGGGTTCCAAAAAGGTAAACATGTTATCGATGGCCTGCACGCAAGCAAGGAGTGCAGGCACTGACAAAGCCAATCCTAGGTCTTCACTCACAAGATAAGAAGAATGTCCCATGTGAACAAATACAATGCATAGCAACAAAGATATGAAGACAAAATAGGCATATAACAAGTATGATTACCCTCAGCAAAATTGATACAAACAGGAACATAAAACACTCGTGCACAACTGAATGTTTCAGGCATGTGAAGAACATAACGTCCTACTATGATTGCAACTTTTTAACTGTTGAGTAAACACTTATTAGGAACAGATGGGGCAATTACTTACCGTGCATCCCAGAGGTTTGGGACACCCCTCGAAATACATAAGCGTCTTAGATAGCTTTTTTCCACCTTGACTTGCACTCCCATGTTCCTCAACATGCTTCTCTACATGAAAGAGCTCACAATGACCAAATTTTGCTGACTTTGCTGAAGTCAAATGATCCAGGTCAGAAACAATATCTGCACCAGTACATCTTGCTATGCGTTCCAAGAGAGGTCTTTTGACATTCAAAACAAGAGAAATTTCCTTGGTTAGAAGTCGTTCTTGTGCATGTCCTGGAACAGCTTTTTCAACTAGTAAAACATTTGGATGCAGTGCCTCTATTCTTGCCACAGCCACGCTCAAAAGATCTGTTTCCTGCGAAAAATTTGTGTTTGCCACTTGTTTACAAAAGTCCAAACACTTGTTTACAGAGGTCCACTACATGCGCACAAGAACTGTTATCCTGACATTTGCAAGTAGCAGCCAAAACATAATCTTCCTCCTTGACATCAAAATTCAAATCCTATAAACAAGTCATCGCGACTCCAACATAAGCTTGAAAATATAAAGGCAAGTCCAGTAAGCGATTCATTACACTTATAGAAGATGAGAAACAGAAGCACACTGTACATATCAAGAACCATTTCAAACAGTACCCATGGAATACAATATGAAGCAGACGTTCTTAGATTCAGAGCATACACCCAACAATCAAACAACAAAAAACGATTATGCTATAGAACCCACAATTATATGTCACGATAATACACTGCCCACAAGGACAACTTGCTCAATATACCTAGATGAATCCAGGAACATTCCCAAACTCATCCTCTAAAAACACAGCATAGTGCAGTTTCAATCTCATGATAGTCACTCACAAGGTTGAAAACCATAAACTCCATCATGCATAGCAGGGACTAGCTACTATGACATTCCCACTAACGTCATTAGCGCCCAACTGTGGGTGTAGACCATAGTATAAAAATATGCTCTCACACATACAAATCCACACACCCACACATACTTGAGCATCCATTTATACAAAGTCTTCGTACTGAGTTGCTCAAAGGACAACTTGCTCAAATTCATTCTTTCATTACAACAGAGTATCTATAAATGTGAAGAACTATGATTCACCAATGAACCTATATTTTTTAAGAGCTTTTGTAAACTTCCAAAGCCTAGATTGCATGCAGTTGCAATAAGCCTATAGTTTTTTAGAGCTTTTGTAAAACTTCCAAAGCCTAGATTGCAAATGAAACTTTAAACCTTACAAAAGATTTAGTATATGATAATTAGATCCTCTCAAAGCAAAGAACAACTAGCATTATGTATGTATTGTAGAGTTACCTCTCCCATAAAAGTTTCATACAAAGTTTTGCTAGAAAATACAATTCTACTTGAGCATTTGTATACATAAGAAATCACTAACTTACTTCTACTAAAATTTTGGAGAAATGTTTCATCCACTACAGGTAGAGAGACATATCTATTGGAGCTGCAAACCAAAAGAACCTCCCTTGATTTTGAATCAACCACATCCAAAGTAATCAGTTTACATGTGATAAGAGACCTCACAGTCTTGATGGTGTCTCCATTTAATTTCTAAAATGTACAAATCCTTGGAAAATAGAACTAGAATTTCGAGTCTTTCAGGAAAAAGTCCATGAAAAAGTAGTAGGAAGGGTACAAGTACCTGTAGTAATATTGGGCCTTGGAGAACCTCCAACAAGGGCTTACTAAGCATGGCTAGTTAAGAGTTACTAAACAAAACTGTTCTGGGGTACTATTAGGGTTGGCAGCATGAAGTATTTACTTAACCCTGATTCATTCGACCTGAATGACCTGACCCACACCCTCATAAATTGCACATTTTTAGGGGATTATTACCGTTAGTGCTGCTTGGTACAGAGTAATGTGCCCAAGACCTTGTTTGGGTACCACTGAACCAAGTTGAGACAATCAAACATCCACATTGCTTTGCAAGACATCTGGTACCATTCAACATTGGACTAGTCCTAACTACAAACAAGGCATCTTGGTGAGTGAGATGATAGGAAACCTACCAGTTGACTAAGGAGGAGTACATTTACAATCACTACCCAGTTACTTAAATGCTATTATCAAGCTCAAAACCTACAATACAAGTAGGCTCTTGACTATGAACACATCATAAAAATTGCATCTCTTTCAGAATCTACAAGTTGCTGAGGTATGTTTGATCCCTTGAATTACTGCTGTACTTTATTATCATTCAATCAACCATGTAAATGATGCAAAGTAGTAGTTGCCCAATTCTTATAAGTCAGCTCACATCTTTGAATTGTCTCCTTTTACACCACCTTAAAAGGGTGCGTCTACACACATCGTTGTGAATGAGGTCAAGGTCATATATCTAACTGCTACACACAAGGACGTGCTTGGTACTGTTACGGAAGTACATTTGTAATATGTATACATGCGACAAAGACCAAGGCAATCATTGACATGGACATAGTAAGGATTGCAACTGCCCACCTCAGAGCAGAGTGTTTCTATGTTGCTTATGCCAATGAGCTATCTTCATGGAGACCTGAATGCACCTCGTCTATCTGTCTTCTCCACGTGGGCTCACTGCCCCCATGCACTGGTTGTAGGAGAGTGTTGTCAAGCTCTGAATCCAAAGCTCCACAAGGGAGATTGGGTTGGCCTTGTATAAGTTAGAACTTCCTCCTCGATCAGCTTGACTTTGGGGGTTAAATAGCCCAACTGATTGGGCAAACTGGCCATCAACTGTCTCCAGAATTTGACGGACTGTCCTGCCCCAACCTATATGCTGCTGATGAATGCACAATGGTTTCATCTATGCATGATGCAGTAAGGGTGGGTGGGAATTGGGCCAAAACAATACCTCACGCCACCGTCCTACAGACTCCTTTTCCTGTCCACGTTGTGTGGCTGCTCCACGGCGCCTGAAGGACTTGTGGTCGAGACCCCGTGAGCTGTCCTTTAACGCATAGGTTTTTCCATATGTGTATGGTGTAGTTACCAGACGTTTGCAAACACCTTAAAAATAGTCATATGAAATGGAACTTCATATGTGACCTGAGGCAAACAATAAATGAATAAATAAAAGTGTCCGGTGATGATGACCATTAAGACTCTAGAGCGAGCACACTGAAGCTAAAGTCTTCACTTTTGTAGCCTCATTCCATTTTTGCAATCTCATTTCTTTTTGGCCTAGGCTTTTAGAGTTTTCAGCTTTGATGCTTGAAGGTCAAAAGTCTTGGAGAATTTTCCTAGACCTGTCTTTTTAAAGTTTTAAGCCTCATGACTCTTCGATCTTTGATCATTGATGTACTTGACGACTAATGAATCATGAAGTGGCAAGTCTTTCAATGTTTGTGAATCTAGATTCTATAATTGTTTATGGTTTAAGATAAATTTTTGGAATACCTGTTTATGGTTGAAACTTGAAACTTCAACCATACTTATTCCATACTTCCATACTCATGTGCATATGCCGTATGGAAATGTGTAGAAAAAACTATGCTTTAACGTGGGCAAACTGCCCCGAACTCCTACTTCAAGTTGCCATAGGCAAACAGCCCCAAAACGCTGCCTCAAGACACCGTGCTGGCTGCTCTTGCTGCCTCTGCAACTACTCACCTGCCAGCTACCCCCACCAACATTGCATGATCAGTAGAGTGCAATTAATTACCAATCACCAGGCTTGCATGCCTAGAGTGCAGTACATTACCACTATTAGTTCCCAATTAATTGCCAAATAATTACAAAGATGGTCATTTGCTTCATGATTAGCTAGCACGTCATAATTAATTGCCATTGTTGTCGGTGGCGAGGTGGCATTTGGGGTGGCCCCTAATATTCCACTAGGCTGGCAGTTAAATATGAGCCACCACGGTGTCCTACAATTAAAATGGCTCATGACTAAATTTGGATGGAGACTTCTTCAAATTTTGATTGATTAAGGTGGTGGTTTAAATTGAGTCATGATTATTTGGACGGCACATTGGGCCTCCAATCTCACCAGGGTGGCTCAAACTTTGATTAATATAAGGTCCGTGGCATTTGGCATATGGCTACTTTGCTTAAGATGGCTCATGATTATTTGGATGGCACCCTCCTTAGATTTTGATTAATTAAGGCGGTGGTTTAAAATGGCTCATGATTATATGGATGGCACACTGGGCCTCCAGTTACCACGGTGGCTTGAATTTGAATGGCACACTGGGCCTCCAGTCACCATGGTGGCTCTAACTTTGTAATATATAAGGTCAGTGGCATTTGGCATTTGGCTACTTTGCTCTCATCTGCTATGCTACTTTGCTCCACACACCCTCCTCCATCTCTCTTCTAACCCTATTCTACTTTCTCCGTGCTCCCTCCTCCAACTCTCATCCACTCATCTGCTCCCCTGCTCATCCGTTGGACACTACTCACCCACACTCGTCACCATGCCTATTACTACTATCACTCCTTGATGCAATGTGATCCCAATCTTGTCTACCTTCTTGTATAAGGTCATTGTGTTGCACTTATTAGGACTTGAAATTCTCGCTCTTATGGAATCTCTTCATTCCCTTGATCGATTCCCCCCACATTTGCATGTCACCACCTTGAATGGAATGCACACCTCTGGCCTCTATATGGTTGTGCACTATGGATTCCTTGGAGACATTGATGAAGGGCTAAGGATTTTCATAGTAGAGTACTCTCATCTTGTTGGGGGGGGGGAGGCGTATTCTGAGTCTTGCATTTGTGCAATGTGCACGATTTTCAACCTCTGCAATGTCTCCTCCATCGGCTCCCCAAAAAACTTAAATGTAGCAAGCTTCACTAGTGGCAATACATAGTTGTACAAATATCATCTTGCTATGATCAATCAAAAATACTGAGTTGTACAAATATCCTCTTGCTCAATGAGGTTCATAACCACTCAGCAATGGTTGGATCAACCTCTAAGGCTCTCATTGATCTTTTGGCTCACTGGATGTAATCATTTGGCCTCTAAGGCTCTCAATAATTATTGGGTTTTTATAAATGTAATCTCTTTTGTTCATTTTTTTCTCCATGAGGCTCTCAATATAAACTGTTGTTAATTTTTATATGAACCACTTATACTCGCTCTTGTGGAATCTCTTCGTTCCCTCGATCGATTCCCCCTACATCTGCATGTCACCACCTTGAATGGCATGCACACCTCTAGCCTCTATATGGATGTTCTCTATGGATTTCTTGGAGAAGTTGATGAAGGGCTAAGGATTTTCACAGAAAAGTTCTCTCGTCTTGTTGAGGGGGCATATTCTGATTCTTACAATGTGCCTCGTGGTGCTACCAGCTTACCTACCCTGCCTAGCCCATAGGCTAGACTCACATAGATCACCTTTCTACCATCAACGGTCTCATTGATAGACCTCATTTGACATGCAAGTCAGGATCCCCTCATTTCGGATTGCGAATGATACCATGTGAGTGGTGCACGTGCGGAAGCGTAAGAGAGAGAGAGAGAGAGAGAGAGAGACTGAGAATAGGCAATAGCAACTGTATTATCCAGATTAGGGATGCAATCCCGAGCCAAGTGGCTGAACAAATTGAGAAGAGGAATGCTCCAAAGAGTGCCCTGTGTGAGACACCACTGAGTGGTGGGAGGGGGCCTTATATAGCCCCAGCCAGCCTAGCGGGCTGGCCAAAGGGAACGACCAGCTGGTCAGCCCTAACCCCACCCAAGGGTCGGCTGACTCTACCCAAGCAAGGTCAGGTTTGGTCAGGTTAACCCAACCAGTCAGGTCGGGTAACACTACCAGGTGGGGAGCCCATAATGGGCCCCTACTCAGGCAATCCAGGGCCTTTTGGCCCTTGCCAGCTTGCTTTGTCCAGGCCCTAACCTAACCTATTCCTACAGCTTACTCCAGGCAGGCACACCCACAAAGAAGCCCTCGCTCACTATGAGATGCCAAACTCCAATATGATGATGACATGCTGTCCATGGATACTGATGCTGCAAGAATTGCAGATTTCAAGGCTGAATTGCAGAAGACATTTGTGACGCCTGATTTGGGGCAGCCACACTATTACTTGGGCATTTAATTTGTACAATATGACAAGGGCATTGATTTGTTGCAGTCCAATCACAGTGGGAAACCGATTGAACGGTTCAAATTTCAGAATTGTAAGCCCATCTCAACTCAACAGAGCCAGGGCTTAAATTATCATAGTGAGGCATTTGACATCACCATTTACAGCTGAGGCATTTGATGCCACCATTTACAGCCATGCTGTGGGATGCATAATTTACTTGTGTGATACACGGCCACATTCAATATGCAGTATTCTAGTTGAGCAGATTTATGCACAGCCCAAATACTTCACACTGGCAGGCTATGAATCATGTTTTCAGATACTTGCAGGGTGCTCAGTCTCTTGGTTTGGGATAACTTGCATTTACATGCTTCCAGTGATTCGGATTGGGCTCATGATTTTAACATAGGCAGTCAACCACTGGTAATTGTTTCTTTCGCGGACACTCGTGCATTTCTTGGTTGAGCAAGAAACAATCAACGGTTGCTACCTCATCATGTGAAGCTGAGTACACAGCATTTTTCACCACCACAGTGGAATGGGTCCGGTTGAGATGTTTGTTGGTAGATCTACAGGCACCGTTGGAGGAGCTTACTCCAATTCTCACGAGCAGTCAGTGTGCCATTGCAGTGGCGCCAAATCTTGTCTTCCATGCACATACAAAACAGATAGAGAAACATTATCACTATGTTGGAAAGAGGCTACATGTAGAGCTTGGACTTTTGCCCCTTACATCAGACTGTGGAAGATCTTTTCACCAAAGCTCTACCTCATGAAAATTTGAGGCCTTCCACAACGCTTTGAACTTATATCTATTTGGAGATTGATATTATTCCTTGTACATTTTGACATTGTCACTGTAGGCAGGTGGTCAAAGTATTAATCTCTAAGGCAGTGGCCAATGTAATACGGGTTAGGGGCATTTTTCCCTTCTAAGGTTTCCCCCTAACCACAGTTAAAGCTTGAGTTAGTGGTACAGTCAGTTTTGACTCACCATAGGCTCACCTAGTTTTAGGGTTTTGTCATATTGACAGCACTCTTGTACTTCATTCTCCACAGACTCTCATGGTAGCAGGTTGAGCTGACCAAAGGAGGCTCAGAAATGGATGAACTAAAACAGCAGGCTGTTGAAAGTTAAAAGACTGACAAAAGTCAACCTGGTTGATTTGTCTAGAAGCCTAACCCACACGTAGACTAACTCAGCGCTCACTCGCATCAGTGCATGCCTTTGAACTGTTGCTTGCATGCCATATGTTGACTCATACGTGGCTTGCATGTCACACAAAGGAGTGTGAAAGCAAAAAATTGTGCACTCAAAATCATCGAGGTGAGGTGAACTGACCAATATAGGGATCATGCACCCTTGCATATTGTCATGCAGCTCCAAAAGTAGCACATGCAACCATCGCATCAACCGAGATAGCATCATGACTTGTAGCCTCTCAAAACTAGCCCCCTTGTGAGAGGTCAGATGATTGAAGCTATTGGTATTCCCTTTATGCGCATGCATTAAAAGGTTTGCATGCAAGTGCATACTTACAAGTGGTTGCGTACTTAGCATGCACAAGGTCCTTAGAACCATGGTTATTGTCAAATGCGTTCGATTAGGTTACTCAGAAACATTTTTAAAAAGCAGGTTTGGAAACTCCAATAAAACCTTGCTTTGTGCAGCACACGTTTGAAAATTTTCAAACATTTGAAAACGTTTGAACTTTTCAACATTTTGAAATAGCCCTAAATCCCAAATTGCATCGATTCGGGCTTTTTTGGAACGACTGTTGGCTGCTTGATGCACCTGTCTCCTGAGTCCTACAGTACTACTACAGTGACCAGTCTACTGCCAGCGCAGTCCCCACACTGCTGAGTTCTCTCAGCTCTGCACGGCCTGTTTAATGTCAAGGTAATTTCTTCTAGATTCTAATACTATACAGTGTAGTTTGTCACTTGTAGGGTCTAGGCTGTTACAAGGTAAAACGCTAGAGTCTACATTGGAAGCATGATAAGCTACAGCATTTTCATTTTTTATTGTTTTTATGTCTCGTTTGAACTTTGCAGTCTGCAGATAGCTTCATTCTTCAGCCTTGCATTTAATGAAACTTGTACCTTGAACCTTATAAGCTGTATGCTACAATTGTAATGATGGACTATGGCAAAATATGCAGTATACCAAAATCTTTAGTGAAATTAAAATGAACCGCATTTCGAAACTCCACCTGGGTTTTTCAAATGTTTGGAACCTCCAAACGTTTCACTGTAACTATTCAAGTTAAGATTGCATGCATACAGTAGAGTGGCTGTTATGGACATGCGCATGTACTTTTGTGTTGCACGTCTATTTACATGCTCTTGTATTGGCTGAAGCTTTATGGCCTGCCGAAACAGGCAATGACACCCCTAGATGCCGATCAGCCCCAAGAGCTGCTGCATGTACTCTGTCATCACGAGGACGTGAAATTATGGGGCTTTTGATTTGTGACTCCCGTAATTTGCGTGTGACTACCTTGAGCCTCTTGGGCGTGAGGGTCCAACCATGGGGCGAGACTTGGGGAATTAAAATTCCTAGTGGGCTCTTGGAAATAGTGAATGTGTGCCCAGTTACTAGGAAATTAATTCCTAGGGCCAAAGTGTGCAACAGGGGGGCCAAAAGAGTGGTGCAATAAAAACTGCTATTTTTTGCACAGGACTACAAAAGGGGCCCAGAGCTCTTATTTTGGGTTCAGTTGGCCAAATTAGTTTCAGAAGGAGCCAGATCATCAATTGTGAGCTGCCAGAGCCTGCCAGGAGCTGCTAGAGCAAAATCGCAGATTATTAGGAGCTTCGAGAGCCTGCCAGGGAAAAACATCACCAGTCAGGGCCTGTACCAACACATCCAAGACCTGCCAAAGGAAAACGCACCAGATCCAGGGCTTGTTGCAGATTGCGATTTCTGCCAGGGGTGTCTGCTGCAAATTGCGATCCAATTTCCACGTCCTCTGGGCTGTGCTAGGTGACTACGTCCTATTCTGGTACTATTTCCAAATATTTCCATGCTGCTGTAGGGATTGCGATTTGTTTTCAGGAGTTTTTGGGCTGTCCAGGTTGTGCAGGGAAAATTGCGATTCTATTTCTGAGCTGTCTAAGCTGTGCAGGAAAATTGCGATTCAGTTTCTGGGCTGTCCAAGCTGTCCAGGAAGATTGCGATTTGATTCTGGAGGCTTTCGGGCTGTGCTAGCTGACTTTGGCAACTTTCCAGGAGTGGGTGTTCGCTTCTAAGCTTACTGTGCTAGAGCAAAATCAGCTTATCTCTGCAGAATCTTGGGTTTTCTAGCCAGGGTGACCTGTCTTCTGTGGATTCCAGGTAGAAGAAGGCTTGTCTTTGCTTGCTTTTGCCGTTCCTGGGTTGGTTGCTGGCTAGTTATTGTGTTTGGTTTTCTTTCCTCACGAAGAAGGGTTGATTTATGATGTTGGGCAGTGTCCAGGGAGGCTGTTGACTTAGGCAACCCGCTCGGAAGTGTTTGGTTGTTTGATTGCACCAGAGTTCAGCTGTTGAGGGCTTTGACTTGCAGTTGTTCAGCCGTATTGGCTGGTTAAGCACTTGGATGTGCGATTGTAGGAGTGGTTCAGACAGTGGATGCTATTGGGGTCTCTGTTGCATGCTTTGGTTGGTTGAGGATACAGAATTGTCTAGTGATTGGATGCCGTTTACCGTTTGAACTTGAGCAGGGAATTACAGGGTGGGCTGGACAGGAAATCTGAGGGCGTTGGTTTGCCTGTGGAGCAGCTTCCCAGAGACCTTTGTAATCAGCCTCTTGGCTTCAAATGAATGTTAAATAAATACCACAAGGGCCCTAGTGTTTGGGGCCAATTGGTGTCTTGTTTCTGAGTAGGAGCGCTCTAGCTCCCCTGTGATTTGTGGTGTGTTGCATATTTACTTGTCAATTTACTGTATATGCTGTATTTACGTGGATCCTACCACCCTTTACGTTGTTGAGGCTGGTTTCATACTCCGTTTCCTACCCAGCCTGCCCGGCTCAACACTATGGCAGCTAACACAAGCACCCCACCAGCACGAACATAAGAAATTGTTTCCTTTGTGAACCTATCCTGATCCATATCCACGAAGCAATCAAGCATCAAATTGATACTTCATAGCCTTGTGAATAGAGGAATTTAGTCACAATGAAACATAGGTCTCTAACGCTCACTCAAAAACGCTTCATCTGAGAAGACCCGCTTCAACCAGAAAAGCACCGAATATTCACAAAAACCAATTTCCAGACATACAAGAAAATTCTGGCGATGGAGTGGCTCTGATACCAACTGAAACATGATGCAAGGCGAGGCGTGGCTAAGCCCAAGCCTGGACTGAGCCAAGGTCTTACTCTAAATCAATGAACTGCAAAACCACCAAGCGTTAGTAAGGACTGACGTGGGGGAGCTGGCAAGCTCATCGCCCAGCTGTAGATCCAGCATAAAGGACCACCCTCTGAGCTGGAGGTTACCCAAGTACCGGGCGACTTCAGGGCAACAACAACGTTCCATACCACAGGAATCCACCATTAGATCCTTCTAAAAGGTTCCCTTGCTTGAACCTACACCCAACCTAAAGGCCAGCTCATGCTATCTGACCTTGGGGGTCGTTTTGTGTAAAGGCCATGTAACAAGGGGTACCTAGTTCATTAGATAAGATCAAAGCGTTTCTGCATTTTTAAGCAAGAAATTTCCTACATACATTGAAAGCTTGGGTAAGCATATTTTAGACACAAACCCTTGTTCTAAAAAATGAGCAAATCATTCTTTGAACCACTAATTGAGCTCTTGGAGGACTCTTTTCATGGAGATGGACTCAAGAACGATCATACGAATTTATATAATACAAGAGCGATCTTCTTAGATATTCCTGCACTGCACATACCTGCTGTAAGACAGTGTCCAGAGAGGAAAGTTGATTTGAAACCTTCTGATACTCAAGTGCACCTCCCAAAAGAAGCAATCTTGGATTGTTGTATCGTGATGGCATCCGTCTGTGAGCTAAATTTTTCTTGCAAACAATTCCCTTCACCACATAACTGCCACAGAACACAGCAGAATTAGGAAAGCTACCAAAAGAAGCTTTGTTTACAAACTCCAGCATGGTAACTTCAATAAGGAACCTTGAAGCAAAAACTCGCACCCTGCACATAAATTGCAAAGTCGGCACCATCTTCTATGAAAGTTAGTACTCCACTGACCTTTCACTACGTTGACCACTGGCCACACACTTAACTTTTACATATCCTCCTGGATCCATGCCTCCACCTCTGCTTGTATCTGGCTTTACAATGCTCGCAGCCTGCAAAGAGAGAGTTGTCACAATCTCTAACCAGCTCTCTTGACCTCCTTCTTCCGCTTCAATACCTTCCCCACTGAGCAGCTGTGCAACAAGTACCCTGAAATGTCCATCTACAACTGCACGCATAGCCTTCCGCTGTTCCTCTGATGCTGCTTTCTCTGCGTTCCGGAACTCACTGCCACTCAAACTCCCATATGAGCGTGCCAACCCCCACACCCCCTCTACATCATCATCATCGTCATCACCCACGCCTATCCCCATCTCATCTTCTTCATCCTCCGGAGGTGGAGGGACCCATATCAACGCATTGTTTTCGACATCAATGGGCAATTCTCCTTCATATGAAGCCAATGGTTCTCTGTATAGAGATGCATAAAAACTGTTGTCATCTGCACCCTCTTCTGACCCTTCATAGTATCTTGCCGACACACCAGATCTCTTGGAAAGTGAGTGGAGTCCAGTTTCCGTAGTCAAACAGTTGAAACTCTTGTCTCGGTTGCCCTCAGGGTCACATTCGGTAACAGCCTTCATAGGAGAGACACCTCGACGAGAATTTGACTCATTCAGCAGGAAGTTATTATATGTGGATCCAGGGGTGTCAATATTTACACGGCCAGAACCACGTTCCTCATCCAGTCTAAAATCGTGAAGTTCAGCTTCGCCCAGGCAAGCATCTTCGTCATCATCACTCCTGTCAAAGACAAAGAATAAAGAAAAAGCCAGCGAATGAAACTCTGAAAGCAGAGGCAAAGAAATACGGTGCCTAGGAGAATTTACCTGTTGTTATTGCAGAAGTCATAAGGGCTAGGAGATCCTTCTCTGCCCCTTGGAGACACTGATCTATTGCTTGTTCTACCTGGGTGAACCACCATCCTATTATGTTTCTCGTCTGAAAATAATCATGGCATCTACTAGATACTCCAGAGAACACAGCGCAGGACACACAGAAGCAGCAGTAGAGCTAACACCGTTTGTGTATTGCTAGCCAGACTGTGACCTGGAAATGATAGAGTAATCATCAATGTTAAAGGACTATGTTCCTCTTTTGCCTCTATGCGAATTCTGCAAACTCAAAAATGCTGCCTAGCTTCTACAGCCAACCGTGGAAAAGAGATTAACTCGGAATGCAATTTCCAGTGTTGTCTGACCGCATGAGCTGGGAATCCATGAAGGCACCTTCTCGGTAACATACTGCTGTGCATTTTCTGCAGGTTCCGTCTATCCAAAACCAGATACCAGCATGATAGTTTTTCCGACGTTATCGCTAACCACAGAGCTCTGGGAGTGGAAATAGCATGAAGAAAAGTCAGCAACGTCAAATAAATACAAGGATCGTTCCTATAGCTCGATACTCAGCAAGCTTGCTTCAGCAAAGCAACCGTTAGCTTATATAGCATGAATGTGAAAAATGGCGAGCACAAAGAAAGCGACAATTGAAAAGCAGAGCAAGCGGGCGGATCAGCTAATCTTTTACGATCGCACGTTTGCTCGTATGTATAGAAAGACCTGATACCGTTGTAATCGTCGAGGAAAGAACTCCAACGCATGCGCCCCGAATAAAATCGCGCAAACAGCTACATGGTGCAATTTATGCCGTTAGGGCACTTACAAATTTAAAGCAGGATGTCCCTATTCCTAAAATTGAAAAGGAACGCAAACGGATCCACGGGTGGTTGAAAACTGAGGAGTGAGTGAATTAACTACCTACGCCAGATTAAATATGGGAACGATGATGCAACACCTGTCATCGGTAAAGGGGTGGAGCTTGTTTGAGAAGCAGGCACTCCGCCAGCAGAGGAACTACTAGCATAACGTTGTGCCCTGCTTTGCTCGAATTGAAGAACGAATCCGCTGCTGCGCAGAAACGAATTTTTTAGTGCTTCGACTGTTGAATGATATATAAGGGCGGATTCAAAGTTTCCAACCGCAAATGCTCCGGCTACAGATGGTCACACATAAACGTGTCGTCCTAGCTTTGATGCTGTCCACGGGAATGGTGCGTGACCTTGAAGCAATGAAAGCGAAGAGCGAACAAAGGAGGAACAATGGAAGGAGGAGCTGGGGATGGATGGTGATGCAGATGGAGCGAGGCAAGCATATGAGAGCGGGGGAGAGAACGAGACGCTTGGATGGTTGAGGTGGCACATGGCATTTGAGACGACGACAACTTGGAAGAAATGAAATGAAATGAAATCAAGGAGCTGCCACCGCTTGGGCTTCGCATCGCAGTCTGATAAAATCGATTGCTTTGTTGCTGCAAATTATAATTAGAATTAGAATTACCCAAACCACAATTCTGCTCACCACTCTAACCACAACACACGTCCCTTGAATTCAACACACAGATCATCTTGCCACCACCTCCACAAACAATATTTATCATCATCTCAACACACACACACACACACTCAAATACTCAACGACTCGAGATGCCAGCACCCCTCAACAACACCCTCCACACCATGCCATCCAAACATCATCATGCCCATAGAGATAATTCCCCGCACCCACATGGCACAAAAAGGGGGAGCCACTTGGCAAGTGATGGGTTCAAGGAGAGTTCGATAGAGAGAGAGAGAGAGAGAGAGAGAGAGCTTCATGATCGAAGAAGCAAAGAGAGAGGTTGATATACGGAAGGAAGCGTGGTTGGGTAGAGAAATACACTCACAACCCTCTTTCATAGCAGGTGTTCCACTAATCCTTAAAGAAAGGTGGTTTATTCATGATCTCCTGTCTACTACAGAATCTTATGAATCCACCATTGGCTGGCATAGCTTGGAGAGAGGCAATTTAAGCCAAGACTGAGGAGATTACAGCACTTTCAATGCCTTTGAGGCCTTTCAGATTATCGGGCTTATTCCCTACACATGTCTAAATCTTTGGTTCAATACAAGGCCCTGTTGAGAGTTCACGCTCAACATCATGTGATCATGTGTGCATAGCACCATCACGTGATCATATGTGCATAGCACTAACCTTATAGAGTGCTATAAAGGAAAGGGTTAGCTCCCCTAACCCTAACCCTAAAAGGGTTTGTATATATTCTATTTTTTCAACTAATTCTAGTGTACAGTTAGTCATTTGTGGTGTGCTCTCTAGCTGTGCCCTCTCTCCTCATCTCCACTCTTCTCCTCTCCCCTCTTCATATTTTGTCATGGTATCAGAGCTCCCTTGTCTTCCGCTGAGACATTGAGTTTCTTGAGAGTGTGAGAGAGATTGTGAGATTGAGAGTTCTCTTGAGTGTTCTCCGTGAGAGTCCACTTCCGGTGAGAGATCTTCATCCGTCCATTTGAGAGAATTTCTGTCATTCCTTAAGGGAATTCCGTTCATTCTTGAGAGATTTTAGTTCCTTCTCTTGAGTGTTTGTGAGAAAGAGTGAGCATTGAGATTGTGAGAGAACTAGTTCTGTGAGAGAGATTTTTGTTAATCCTCCTTCCGTTCATTCTTCTCGTGAGAGAGAGAGACTTTGGATTTATTGCATTCCGAGAGTGAGAGGGAGAGAGTTCAAAGGCTCCAACATACCCTTCTGCATACAGCGACTCAGCTCTTGGCAACTCCACTGGCCACAACGACCCACATATCAACTTCAGCAGCAGCGACGAGCTACCTCCATCGCCATTTTTCGACGTAGCCTACCGAAGGCTCCTCCAACCGCCAGCAAATAGCACGCAGTGACCTCGGAGGAAAAATCAACATGTCCAGGTGAATCAATAAGATTGATCAAGTAGTCGTTGCCGTCTCTCGGCGGATTGATCAAGTAGTCGTTGCCGTCTCTCTCGCCGAGATATGCCTTCAAAGAAGCATCCGTCATCTCGTAATACAAAGAGATACCGGTGGACTTGATGGTAATGCCTCGTTCAGCTTCGTCGGCACGAGTATCAGTAAGGCGCACATCTCCTGCAACCTCTTGGGTGATGATGCCCGCCGCAGCCACCAACGAGTCCGTAAGGGTGGACTTGTCGTGATCAACGAGCAACCTGCGAGCTTGAAAGAGTGAAGGTGAAGAAGAAGGTGAAGCGCCTCAGCTCCAAAACCGGCTTCCAAAAGCTTGTAACGCAAGGCGCACGCAACCGACGGCTCCTACAACAAAGGCGATCAATGGCCGACCTCCAACGAAAGCCTTCAGCAAGGCACCGTGGCTTCCCATCGACTCAGCCTTCATAGCCAGCGTTGTGGAAAGCTCCAACAATCAGACGGGCTCCCTCCAACGCATCGCCGCCTCCAACAAGCCTACGGCAGCCAGCCAACGAACGACCTCCGAAGGCACCTCAACGATCAGCGCCCGGCCGCCTCCATCAATGGAGAAGATGACAGAATCTCCAAGATTCCATCAGAATCTTAGATAGATTCCGATGCACCATTGGTCGACACGTGGCAGATAGGATAGCACCATGGTCCGGTGAAGATCACCTTGGGTTAACTGGCTGACCCACAGTTGGACACGTGTCACACCCTTATCCACAGTGCCACATCATCACCGACTGCCACGTCACCAGGCCACGTCATCAAGCCACGTCATCATTGCCACGTCAGCTACCACGTCATCACTGCCACGTCAGTTGCCACGTCATCACTGCCACATCAACTACCACATCATCACTGCCACGTCAGCTGCCACATCATCACTGCCACGTCATCTGTGCCATGTCACCCTGCTGACATCATCTGTGCCACCTCAGCAGTCCAGTCAGCACTGACCCTCTGCAGGCACAGTCCCTTGCCAGGCACACTGTGCACACACTGCATGTGCACACTCCTGCCACCTCAGCACAGAGCTTCACTGGCACACCTCTTGCTAAGCACAGTGCCACATCATCACTGCATGTGACTCACAGTGACACATCATCATTGAGCACCATTTGCACTCCTTTTGCCCCTCCACCTAGATCAAGTCATATCTCTTGATCCAGGAAGAATTTGAGGGTGCTCCAAAAAGGAAAGTCGCTCGATTTTTCGTGCTCTACGCGCTCGTTACATCACGCGCACATTTTGGCGCAAGTTACACTCACATTTGAGCCTCGCCGACAAAACCACTTCCTTCACGCACATTTGCCTCTACATCGACGCATCTGACCCAGCACTTAAAAAGAACAAAGGAAAAGGAATTATTTGCTGCTCTTTCATCGATCGACGGTTGGTTTAGATCTAGATCAGAGTAGACTAGATCGCCATAGAGGGGACGCTTTGAATTCCCCAAGTTGCCAATCTAAGCCATGCCCGAAATTCTCGACTAGTACCTACTCGGAGTCAGTCCATACGCTCACATCCGATTTCACATCATTACATTACCGGAAACCTTACGTTCATCAGTTCAGTGAGCAGACTTCAGAGTTCAGAGGCATTGCAGATTGATTCAGTGGGCAGATAGCACTTCATTTCACACACACATGCCACCATTGTAAAGCCTATTTGGCTATCTCACGGCATCGTGCACATCATTTTTCAGCCTTGTAAAGCCTCTTGGCTATTCCCGGCATCATTGCCACAAGCCTTGTAACACAGAACAGATCTTATTTACTGCAGTTCTATCTTCACCGACGGTACAGAGATTTCACTTGGCATCTTCAGTGTATTTGCAGTTGATTCATACAGAGTTTTTTCAGGACACTTTTGAGTACATTGTTTGCACCATGTCGACCAGCAACCTCAATCTGGAGGCATCTGCTAAGTTAGACAACTCCAATTACGGTACATGGAAATACCGAATGGAGACCATTCTTGTGCTTCAGGACAAATGGGAGTATGTCGATGGATCCATACCTAGACCATTGGCCGATCCAGCCACCAGTAGCTCTACTCCATCTGTTGTCACAGCACCAGCAACGGGATCTACATCGGGATCTACATCTACACAAACAGTTTCCGCACCAGTAGCAGATCCTGCCATTGCCCGAGCTCAAGCAGAATGGGATAAGAAAGACAAGTATGCCTATCACCTGATCAAGCAGAATGTGCAAGATGTCATGCTAAGACAGCTCAACACAGTTAAGACATCAAAAGAAGCATGGGATATGTTCGCAGCTCTTTACGAGTCGAAGAACACATCCAGGATTCTCACCCTGAGAAACCAGATCAACCAGAGTTTCCGCAACAGCAGTGAAACCGGTCATGCTTATGTACTCCGCATCAAAGACTACAACAATCAACTTGCAGCAGCAGGAGAGACTATGAATCCCTCAGAAATGGTTCAAGTAATCCTGAATGGACTAGGAGAAGGATATGAGAATCTGGTCCAGAGTATTGCCATCCAACGGCAAATTCCAACACTTGAAGAACTTCAGTCAGTTCTACTTGGTGAAGAACTCAGGACTCAGGCCATTCAAGCACGTAAAGGTCATTCTAATGATCAGGCATTCACAGCTTCAGACAGAAGCAGAGGCAAAGGCAGAAACAGAGGTAGATCATATCAGAAAAGTGGTCATCATCATCAACAAAATCAAAGTCAGAATCAACATCAGCATTAGCAGCATCCTCAGCAACATCAAAATCAGCAAAGAGGAAATCATTCCAACCGAGGAAGATTCCAAGGACGAGGGAATGCATCCACCAATGTGTCAAACATTCAATGCAACTATTGTCACAAGTTTGGACACTATGAAAGAGATTGCCGCAAGAAGCAGTATGACCAAGGCGGTCAATCCAGCAGCGAGGGAATTCCCGAGGAAGAGGAAATCATCGTGGTGGACATTCTAGTCACAGTCATTTTGCAAATGAACATGGAAATATGTTTCTTGCAAGTGAGGAATTGCATCAGACTGATACAATGCACCTAGACACTGATTTCAATCCCAAAGAGGATTTCAGCTATCAAGTCGACCAAGTGGAATAGGATCCTTGGTACATCGACAGCGGTGCATCATCTCATATGACAAATCATCAGGAATGGTTCACAGAAATGAAGCCATTAGAAGGTCAAAAGAATGTCATCTACACAGCAGACAATACACCGAATCCGGTTCAAGGGACAGGTGTTATCCCTATGAACAATTTCACTGGTACAAAAGGATTAGTCAAAGATGTGCTCTATGTTCCGAAGCTCAGCAAGAACCTTTTGTCAGTAGGTCAAATGATGGAACACAACTACAAAGTCATCTTCGACGGTGATGAATGCACTATCAGAGACAAATCCAAAAGAGGTCAGCTAGTAGCAAAAGGTGTCAAGGAAGGACGCTTATACAGGATGCTAGCTACAGTACCAGATAAGCATGCCATGTCAGCTCAAATGCAACAGATGCCACTATCTGCAAAATGGCACAAGAGATATGGTCATGTCAACTTCAAGTACTTGTTAGATCTAAGGAATCAAAATATGGCAATTGGGATTCCGAAGCTACAGTTTCTTGGAAAGGTTTGTGAAGCATGCTGCTTCGGCAAACAAAAGCGAACCAACTTTGTCAGAAGTACCTCTCGTGCACGAGGTATTCTTGATTTAATTCATACAGATGTATGGGGTTATGCCCAGACCCGCAGCATCAATGGTTCACTTTATTACTTGACCTTCATCGACGACTACAGCAGATATTGTTGGGTCTACTTTCTGAAAGAAAAATCTGAAGTGTTTGCCAGATTTCAAGAATTTAAAGCCATGGTAGAAAACCAAACAGGCAGAAAGATCAAGGTCATGAGATCAGACAGAGGAGGTGAATACATGTCTTCAGCCTTCATGAATTTTTGCAAAAATCACGGCATTCGAAGACAATTCACATGTGCAGATACTCCTCAGCAAAATGCAATAGCTGAAAGGAAGAATGGGACTTTAGCAGACAGTGCTAGAGCAATGCTTAGTGAAAAGCATCTTCCGAATCAGTATTGGGCAGAAGCAATAGCTACAGCTAACTACTTGCTTAATCGGCTTCCTACCGAACCGATACAAGGTATGACTCCTTATGAAGCATTCACTGGACACAAGCCACGCATTGGGCATCTCCGCATATTTGGTTGCATAGCATATGCCCACATACATGATGATCATCGCAGGAAATTGGATGCGAAGTCACGCAAATGCATCATGGTTGGCTACAGTGAAGAAAGCAAAGCATACAAATTGTATGATCCCATCAACCGCAAAGCCATTATCTCCAGAGATGTAATCTTCGATGAGGAATCAGAATGGAAAACCTCACCTACACAGGAGATAGAAGCATCGACTTCACAGTCATCTACAGAACAAGTTGATGAAGAAGAGCAAGAATTGCCAGCAACACCCCAAGCAGTGCCACAGCAGCTCAGACGGTCTACTAGGGAAAGCAGACCACCAGCCAGATTGACATATGCTCAGAAAGGCAAAGCAATTCAAGTGGAAACCACCAACTATGCTCTTATGACTACCATCATGGCTACAGAAGAGCCAGTGTACTTCGAAGACGTAGTAGATAAGCCAGAATGGCAAACTGCAATGAATGAAGAAATGGATGCTTTGTATAAAAATAACACTTGGGAATTATGCGACCTTCCACCAGGAAAGAAGGCCATAGCCAACAAATGGGTATACAAAGTGAAGTACAATCCAGATGGCAGTATTCAGAGATACAAAGCCAGATTAGTTGCAAAAGGATTTGCACAACAATATGGCCAAGATTATGATGAGACTTATGCTCCAGTAGCAAAGATGGATTCCATACGGTTCTTGATATCACTAGCGACACTCAGTAAATGGAATGTGTATCAGCTCGATGTCAAGAATGCATTTCTCAATGGTTATCTAGACGAGGATGTCTACATGCAACAACCAGCCGGTTATGTTGAACCAGGAAAAGAGAACAAGGTTTGCCATCTCAAGAAAAGTCTCTACGGCTTAAAGCAAGCACCCAGAAGTTGGTACAGCAGAATTGACAAGTATTTTGCTGATCTGGGATACATAAAGTCCAATGCAGATCATACTCTCTACTACAAAGTTCAAGGGGAAGATATTACTATTGCACTTTTGTACGTAGATGATCTGATTGTGACAGGAAGCAAGGATAGCTTCATCAGAAAACTAAAACAAGACTTATCTGCAGAGTTCGACATGAAAGATCTTGGACTTATGCACTATTGTCTTGGAATTGAGTTCTGGAGAGATTCCGATAGCACATTCATGAGTCAGCTCAAATATGTTGACAGTCTCCTGAAGAAGTTTCATATGGCAGATTGCAAGATTGCAGCCACTCCCATGGAACAGAGTTTGAAACTTACTAAAGATTCAGAAAAGCCTACAGTCAATGACAGATACTACAGGCAACTCATTGGATCTCTTATATATCTGACAATCACACGGCCAGATATTTGTTATGCAGTAAGCTCAATAGCACAGTTTATGGCAAATCCAAAACAGTCTCACTGGAATGCAGCCAAAAGAGTCTTGAGATACATCAGAGGTACAAGACAGTTTGGGATAGAATACAGAGGAAGTCATCCACGGTTGCATGGATACTGTGACAATGACTATGCTGGAGATCATGAGACCAGGAGATCAACACAGGGATATGCATTTTTCCTTGGTCAAGGTGCTATATCATGGTTGTCAAACAAACAGCCAACTGTTTCTTTGTCTTCGACTGAAGCAGAATATAGAGCACTCACTATAGGTGCATGTGAGGCTATATGGCTCAGAAGACTATTGTCAGAAACAGATTACTTTGATGAGTCAAAGCCAACAACAATATACTGTGATAATCAATCGGCTCAAGCATTGGCCAAAAATCCAGTATATCACTCCAGGACAAAGCACATTGATGTCAGAGAGCACTTCATCAGAGAAAGAGTGTTACTTGGTGACATCACACTGCAGCATTGTGATAGCAAAGAAAATGTTGCAGACATCTTTACCAAACCACTCGGTAAAGAGCTATTCGAGAAACACCGACTAGCTCTTGGTTTGATGCAGAGGAAGGACATTCCCATTAAAGGGGTGTGATGGAATGTAATGCTCAGTCCTTCTTCGATTCCCCAGAATCATCATCTTGAGGGAAGGCCTACTTCATGATGTTGATCTTGAGGGAAGGTGTTGAGAGTTCACGCTCAACATCATGTGATCATGTGTGCATAGCACCATCACGTGATCATATGTGCATAGCACTAACCTTATAGAGTGCTATAAAGGAAAGGGTTAGCTCCCCTAACCCTAACCCTAAAAGGTTTGTATATATTCTATTTTTTCAACTAATTCTAGTGTACAGTTGGTCATTTGTGGTGTGCTCTCTAGCTGTGCCCTCTCTCCTCATCTCCACTCTTCTCCTCTCCCCTCTTCATATTTTGTCAGGCCCAACCTTAACATAAGAGAGCTACCTGTTGTAAATGAAAGGCTGGGTATCGCAGACATCAGAAGCACTCAGCAACTTTAATTGATGAAGCGTTACTCTAACAACCCATAAATTGCTAGTCGAATTGGTGTTATAAGCCTCCACAAGGCAGATAATTCAAGTGAATAGGAGAGAGCTAAGCACAGTTTGCAAAGAATTCGGTGGACTTGCCATGGAGACAAAGCTTATAGACATGGCGCCTAACGTGAATACATAGGAGAGAAAATATGTGATAAGGCCTTTCAAGTCACCATAGATATTCCATTCAGAAGGAAAGAGCATCTCTGTACACACCACGTCCAAATGCCTCATAGTTTTTGCGAGGCAAGGGTGCAACTTTCTTTGCGCCTCCATGAGAACCACAATGAAGGGAAAGACTCAGTGAGTTGGTTCATAGCAAGACAAGGATAGCCACGACTTCATCTACTTAAGGAAAGCTCTCATAAAGGCCACATCAAAAGCCACATCATTAAAGCCTTTTTACCCCCTCTCATTCTCAATCAAAGGTTCCTTTTCAACCAACCCCCCCCCCCTCCAAGGTTTAAGGTCCTCTTTCTTTCCAAGGCCCTTAAGTTCTATGGTCTTTTTAGCCTCGCCATATCCAAAACAAAAACAAGTACATGTGGTACATGTGCAAGTACAGGTAGGAGCTAAATCCCCTAATAAACCTCCACAAAAACAAGTACATGTGGTGCAAGTATTACCGTTTAAAGATACTAAAACATACGTTGAGGTAGAGGTTTATCACGAGGATAGCACCCACATGTGTTGCCTATCATCAATAATGTGGTAGCCCACCTTTGGTCCTCATGATTTAATGAGGATGCATGGAACAATAAAGGGGCAAAAAGTAATAGTTCTGGTCAATGATAGTGTCACTCACAATTTCTTAAACGACTTAATGTTAAGAAATTAAAGCTGCCCAAGAGTCCAATTGCCCATAAATATGTGGTCTCTCTGGCAAAGGACAGTGATAAAAAGGTTTGCCACACCATGATAGATGGTGTAGAGGTGGATATTCAAGGTTTGGATTTCCAAATTATGCATCTCGACAGAATTAATGTTGTTCTTGGTCAGAATTGCCCCAAAGATGGTAGAATCATCCTTCCACTCCCGCATACATAAGGTGGTGGGTGTAAATGAGACACATAGAAATTCCAAGTCTCAAAATAAAACAAACATTTCACCTTTGAAATAACGAGTATTTTGACTATGTAAAATAGAGTAAAAAGCCAAGCCAAAATCTATAATTTATTCTAGAAGAGATGCTTGTGAGATCAAAGGAGTGATAGGAGGGGATGAAATGCCAAGTCAAACCAAATAACTTTGTCAAAGCTAGCACCCCTTATGTACGTGACAAAGGAGAGGGACCACCACAATGAGTGGGGTTGAGGAGGGGGGAGGGGGGGCAAAGACAAATAATATTGTATGAGAATGGCACAATACCATCCTTCTTGTTCCAGATGAGTTTATTTCTTATAGAAAAATTGTTATTTCCTTGAATGTGGACTGTGGTTACACTGTGAAATCTCAAAGATCATGCCTACATTTATCTTTAAGCTTAGGTGCTCAACCTACAATCTTCTCTTAACTTGCATTAAAAAAGTGAAGATTCATGCCAACCCCAAATTGCGGTACTATGTGCTGATGCTTCAGTTTGTCCCCTAGCCCTCATTTTCTTTGGGGTGTGCTGGGCTTTGCTCTTCGTCAAGCCATGAGAATTGATGTGCAATGACTACAAATCATGGGGGGGCAAGGGGGAATGCACAACTTAAAAGCAAATCACACACACACACACACACACAAAATGAATTGGAATTGAACTTCCTCTGCTCCTTAGCCAAAATTGGCAATCATATACAATTGTCTAGGAGGACCACTCTACACACCCATGTTGCCTTGGTAGTAGAACAACCCTAACTTCTTAGGATTCTCAGACTTTATATACACAAGCTTGTCTTACATTTAGGATGGGTACTATGCATCTTATCTACAATTGCTCGCACCCCCGGGGTAGGTGCCATTACATCGTATTAGACATTTTGTCACCTTTTGCCTTCAAACATTCTACATTCATCATCATCTATCTCTTCCTGAGTACAAGTTGTTGATGGCCAAAGCCCTCATAGTCTAAATCTTCTTCAAGTTCTGATCATTTGACAATCTAGGCCATCATCATTTGACTTTTCCTTTGAGTTCGGCCCCTCTACTGTTGCAAGAGGCTCTACTAACTTTGCTAGCTAGGGTCCTTTACTGCCTCGACTTGTCCTAAGCACCACCTTGCTTTATCACATGGACCATCTATAGGGGACTTGGCATTCAATACAAAATGTTAATACGGGCTTCCTACTTCACCTTGCCTTTTCCTATTCACTTTGTGGTGAACAACTCACTTTTCCATTCACTCAAAGCATTCACTTTTGGCCCTTGTTAAATCCCTGAAATGTAAGTTCTAGGGTCTAGCATTAGCCCAACCTCTACTTCAAGCTGTGTCTTTGTGGCTTGGATCTCTCTTTGTTGCTCGTGGAAATGGTGGTGTGCTATCCATCCATCAACGAATCAGGGGTTCGAGCATTTGCAAAAGAGTTCATAAATCCTTGTCACCAAGTGCGACGAGATGTAATGCATCCCATAGAAGATGTCCTTCCCCAAGTTGAGGTCCACAATCAAGTCATGTGTTTCACTAACAAATGGGTGGTGAGAATTTCTAGTAACAAGGAGGCCCAATGGTGTGCTGCCACCTCCCATATCTTCTTTGCCTTCTCAAGTTGCTTGATTACTTTCTTTGATTACTCGATGCCATGCTTGCTTAGTGTGGAGGGAAATGGATAAGGAGATTGGGGAGACAAGTCCATTAGTTTGGGCTTTGCCCCTTACAGTGTGGTTCACTGCAAGCATTGTCTGTTGTGGATTCTTGGGCATGGTCATCAGTGGCGATTGGAATTTGAGCTCCAATTTGACTAGTTCCTCCTTCAAGGATAGCCAATCTCTTTTGTGCTCATGAATCTCTTTGATTTATTTTTGCTCAACCTCACACATTACTTGATGTTCTATTGCACGGCTACTCGCTACTTTGCTTATTTGGTTGCCTAGTGCTCTGCTTCATTAGCTCCCAATGTCCCACCTTGCTTATAGCTTGCTTCTCTAGCTTCTTTGAATACTTGGATCTATTCCTCTTCATCCCTTTGCTTCTATGCTTCTTTGGATATTTGGTCATTTACTTCTTTAGCCTTTTGCTTTTCTCAACCACCCCCTTCCTTTGGTTTTGTACTCCTTGGGGGACACTTCTCAAGAGTTGCGAGGGTTATAGAGGTTGAGGCTCCAATGCTGCCTTTGCATTCATGGTCTTTGTTCCTTTATGGCTTTGGCTTCTTAGGGTTCAATGGAGCACTTGTAGGAAATATTTCATTTGTTGATACTGCAACTCTTCTCATTGACTGTGAATTTCTTCAATTATAGTGGAGCTTTTATGGGTGAGCCAGGCTTGGACTCCAAGGAGGTTAATCTTTCATATTGGTACCCTATCCTTAGCCTGCTCATGTTATGCTTCAAGGATCCTGGCTCAAGTTCATAGTTTGATATTCTCCTTGCATACTTGATTGCTATGCATTTGCACATCCTTTGCTTGGCTTTTCTTCTGCTTATTTTGGTGCTTGAGATTTTTTTAGTTCTTTGCAAAGTGTCATCACTTCCAATTTTGCTTCATCAACTTTGTGAATGGCAGCCACTCATTGCTGAATGGCCTTCACAACCTATAATCTATAATCCTCTCTCAATGACTCAATATATTCTTCAAGTCTTTATGCCTTATATTTGGTGAATTATAGTGGTAGAATATTTTTTGCTATGTGGCACATTAGGTTCATTGCATGCCGAACCTTTAGAGCATAATTGTCACAGTATTGGGAGAGCTCCCCTTGTGCGTGTGTGGTTACATCAATACTTGGAAGGGGTCATCAATACTTTTTAGGGGATCGATTCATCCATGGGGTACAACATCCTTGCCCCTGCTAAATCGATTGGTCATTACTCCATTGGTTTGTGGGTTGGATGTTAAGGCTCCGTTGGTCCCTTCCCTTGTCTTCCCACTTTGTTTGCTAGGACTGCTCATTGGCCAATAGTGGATCTTCATGTCATTGCTCCTATGCCCTTTATTCGGCTGATAGAGTGGTCAATTGCTCATTTATTCTCTTTGGAATTTCTTGGAACAGTTCATCCAAAACATTCATTGGCAGGGAGGCTAACTTTTGAGTTTTTTTGTGCTTCTTGCTAGTAGGCTGAGGTACATGTCCACTCATCCTCACTTTTACCACCCCACTTGGATCTTTGCCACTTGGTCCTTACTCTGCATAGTGCCTTCTTGACCAACATCCACACATATTCAATGTCTAGAGCTAGATTCATTATGACAAAAGACAAAGAAAGTGTTTGCTTTTGTGTCCTTTGGTTTGCTCATTGCATGCCCTTGCCCATATAGCCACACATCTTTGTTGTCGGTTATAGTGGGTCAGACAAATTGCCAATCAATACTGGATAGCTAGAACACCTTTGCTACCTTCTCTTTGTTATCCCTTCATGTAAAAAGTCTTCACCTAGTTGTCATAAGAATCGATCACCTTGATGGTGATGTTTTGATTGAATGTTTCATTCCATACCAATTCTTAGAAGTTGTCAAGGCCAGTCAAATGAAACCAATTGAGCAAAGCCACTAGCCATTAGTGAAGGGGGAGGACCGTTGATTTCTCTGGCTTTGTCTTCTTCTATGTGGCCATTCGGTCATCTTCCTATATTGTTTTTCTGGTTGGTACGATGCCATATGTCTGAGGGGTGAGAGATAGAGATTTCACATGGGGTTTGGAAGTTGTGGAGGCAAGATAGTCTTGGTTGCTCAGATTGTGAATGAAAAAGCAAATCTCTCTTTCCTTAGAGGGTTATATATGAGGGATATATGAGGGCGCCTATGCTTTTCCCCCCTCAACAATCTATCAACTATTAGACGACGACCCTTTCATGGCCTTTGCTTTTCATCATTCATTTGTGGTGAGGAAGGCAGAGCATGCACACCCAATTGGATATGAGTTTAGCCACCTGACACACACTTGATTTTCATTACAGTATGCTACTTTCTCCCAAATACATCATCATACGCACTGGAGGTTACCACAAAGGGTTATAGCCCATATGAGATGATATTTGATGATATCTTGGATTCTCTAGGTAGGGAGAGATCCTACTTCTAAGTTTCAATTCCCATATGGGGAATAGATAGGTGGGCCTACTTGATTTTAAGGGTGATCCCCTCAAAGTACCAGAGAGAGATCCAACAGAGCTTGGGATAGCGAGACACTGCACCACACATCATTGGATATGGCCGACACCTACTGGATATGGGAGTAGTTCATAATCTGGTTATATAAAATGGTCTTCTTAGATGGCCGTTGTCAAGAGGGCTCACCTACTTCCCACACAGAGGCCACTTGGGTCCAGGTGGTGCACTTTGACCATGCCCTTGATGCAATATACATGAGTCATCCATCACGACCTACTAGACTCCCTTGGAGACCTCGCCCAAGCTTACACACTCTAGAATTAGTTAGAACCCATTGTTTGATGATGAGTGTTGAGAGATGAGATCCCACCTCAAACATGAGCAATCCTTGGGGCACCTTATGAGGATTGAGGCAAAATGGATATTGCACCACGTGATTCATCAAAAGAGACAAGCTACAGACACCACCAGATTTCTCTTCTTACTGAGTCCCACCACGTCCTCGTTGTTCAATGCACTAAATGGATGGGTTGCACTATGCTAGCTCCACAACCATAGAAAGCCCTAGATTATGAGGGTTGAGGATAGAATACTTTGCACATGGGCAGAAGATCTTGGCTCTCTGATCCTAGCCCATATGTTTAATCATGCAGTATGCCATGGCTTCCCTCTTGCTTGGAACACCACTACTATTGTACCAATACACAAGCATGGGACCCTATTGAGATGGAAGACTACCGGACACTCGTGATTGGTCAAGATATATGGATTGGTGTTAGAACGAGAGATCATCTCATATATAGAGGCACATGGGTAGCGGGCACTAGGATAGGCTAGTTTTTGACGTCAACATTCCACCCTTGACTATATCTTCACCTTAAGGGCAATCATTAAGGAGGCGAGACCTAGATTCTACGCTTCTTTGTATACTTTTGGAAGGCTTTTAACACAGTCCCATGAGCCTGCGTGGAGACTTCAAGAGATGTAGATACTAGGAATCATGATCGGGGGTGTGATGAGCCTATATGAGTCATTTTCTCAGAGGGAAGGTATGTACACTTAGAGCTCTATTAGATTGTATTGAGAGCACAATCAGAGTGAAGCAAGGATGCCTCCTCTCTTTCTACATTGACGAGATCACGACTTTCATGAACTACTTAGGAGCAGAGAGATCCTTGCTTGCAAACTTGATGATAGAGATCCTCCTATACACTAATGACATAGTCCTAATCTCCTCTTCTATGGCAGGCCTACAATGACATCTTGAGGCCCTAGAGCTATTTGGTAGGGAGAGAGAATTGACTTGACAAGATCAAGGTTATGATCTTCAACACCTCACGAGTAGTACTTCAATGACACAACTTGACATACCGAGGAGAGCCAGTGGAGATAGTACAATCATATACCTCTCTTAGGGCAATTTTTGCAGGGTTTGCTTTCACAATGACACACTCAGCTCGGGCATGACTCACATGAGGCTAGGGAACTCTAGCATGGCTATAGAGACAGCACTTCTAGGGACACTTTGAGGACCCCCCAATGAAGGGATGTCTTTTTAATACACTACAGAGACTGTTAGCCATGTATGCAACACCCTTCTAGGGAGGTGGCCTATTGACAGCCGAGTCGCGGAGATTCAAGAGGCCATAGGTGACTATGGGGTCTAGGATGATTAGAAGTAAGCCATCAGTCCCTCACCAAATCTTACAGGTAGAGTTCACTATTACACCACTCCAGATTGATGCCATCTTCAGATAGTGACATATCCACATAGGGTATGGGACTTGTCTAACTGGAGGCTACCGCAGTTGGCATTAGAGACAACTAGGAGATTAGCTACAAGTGGAGTTGGCACAGCCTGATATGCACACATCTCCACACAGTTTTGTACTCAGGTATTTAGATGGATTGCCTCCCAAATAGGACAATCTGAACACCTCATCCCTCTAGATCCCATGAGATGAGATCAATTGTATCATATGGTGGACCTACTCTAGTTAGATACATCACAGACTTGGGGAGGGGACTTAGAGTTTTCAACCAAGATCCAGTTCTACTGCAACCACTTCTTAAGAGCATCAGAGGAGGGATTGATAACTAGGCCCTAATATCTGGAGGACAAACAGGTTATGCATGCACTAAGGATTGCCATGGGACAGATGCGGTTCTCGTCTCACCAATTGAAGATCAAGGCAGGGAGGGCCACAAGCACACCTAGAGAGGAGTGAGTTTGCAAGCTCTCCACACTAGCAGTTGTGGAGATAGAGGAGCACTTCCTTTGCATTAGCCATGCCTACCATGAGATTTGAGGATAATATGATTGCTTCTTTCAGGTTGGACACGGGTTTGGACCACTCTCCCATTTGATCCATTTCCATGACCAAACATACATTGGCCTCTTTTTCATGGAGATGCAGCAACACAGAGAGACCCTACTACACCAGATCAGACATCAGGAGGTGACAGTATCACAGGACACCGACTGAGCATAGAGACATGTCACCAACTTCTATGCCTTCGAGTCAGCAGGACACACTCGGGTAGAGGAGGAGATAGCCGACATGAGGGCAGCATGGATTAGGGGGAAAGAGATGATGCAAAGCAGTGGAGATTGCAACACAGGGGATGACCACGATAAAGGTCATCCTCTGGCATGCATGCCAGAGCATGCATGATAAAGGTCCAGCACATCGCTACTCTACTAATAGGAGACCAACCAACCTCAAGTGTCACTCTTGATATGGCTCATTGCATACATAGATTGAGAACACACCTCCTACCACAATGAGGGAGCATTTGCACTACTTGCTTAAGTCTCTTGAGAGTTTTTTAGATTTTGAGACTTTGAGATTATTAGTTAAACTTAGCACTCAGCGAGGGCGTTAGCGAGCCCTTCACTTCAGCCCATAGCAGCTTGCACGAGCTATTCTACTGATTGTGCTTTGTCTCCTAGGCCCATGATGCCTTCTAAAGATGTTAATACACATCTCTCTCTCTCTCTCTCTCTCTCTCTCTCTCTCTCTCTCTCTCTCCCCCTCCCTCTCCCCCCCCCCCTCTCTCTCTCTCTCTCTCTCTCTCTCTCTCTCCCCCTCTCCCTCTTCATTCCCTCTACGTCTCTCTCTCTCTCTCTCAAGATGTGACTCTAGGTAATTAGAAGCCTTCCCCCCCTATCTTATTTTCTACTTCCTTGGTCCTCTTGTCTCCATGATTTATCTCACAAACACAATGAAGCATCAAAGCTTCAATCTCTAAAACCAAAAAGGAGAATTTCCTAACACACAAAGCTCCACTTGTTAATTTGAATGAGAGAGCATAAAGACACAAAGAGACGACGACCACCAACTAGGTACAATCTTCCCCCCTTAGATGAGTGGCTCACACGTCCTCATCTAGAGTATTGATATTTCATAAAAGCTTCCAAAATGAGGGATTCGCTTTACATAGCCATCTTTGAGCCCAAAATTGAATTATGTCCACTCCAAAATATATTGCTCAAACTTGCAAAAATAAAGAAATACAAAATCGGCACATGGCCATAAATGATGCATTGTGTGACACCTCGATCAGTACCCTCACACCAACTCCAATCCTCGCTGTGAGTTCTATCACCTGTACTCAAGCCGCCAATTACATTAGTTATTAACAATCGATTGAACGAATCACCGAATCAATTAATCCCAACATAACTGCGCTCAAAGCACAATAATCAAGCACAACACCAATAACACTAGCAACATCAGTATTAACATGGAATCACCCACAATACCGACCATCTACATGGCAAAACACAAGCTAGTCAGGCATCCCCAACTAACCGCACAAAGTATCCATTAAGACCCCTGCTGTATCTGGTGCACTCCTATGGAATACTTTGCCATAGTCACACGACTAAAATAATAATGTCCAAAGCAAGATATAGCAGAAAATAATTTTTGTAGCATCCCTCTTGCTTAGATTGCAACTGACCTTAGTTGCATGTTTGATTAAAGGAACTGATTGATGGAGAGGAGGTCTTATCGGAGAGCAACAAAGAAAGGAAGAACACCAAAATTGTGGGTGCTAACTCACCCAAATCAAGGTAAGCTCTTATTATGTATGTATGGTACAAAGGGGTACAACCTCCCACTTAAAGGCCAATGCACCTTTAACGGAGAAGATGGGCATCCTAATGTCATCCGACACCCATCAATACTCTGTAATGTGCAAACCGCTCTGAGGAAAGACTCTTTGTAAGAAGATCTGCAGGGTTCTCGTCTATGTGAACCTTGACAAGCTGGATGCGCTTGTCCTCAATCACCTCTCTGATGAAGTGATACTTCACATCAATATGCTTTGTCTTCGCATGGAAGACAAGATTTCGTGCCAACTGGATGGCACTTTGACTATCACAGTGCAAAATTGGAACCTCTCCTGCAATGCTCAAGTCTCCCACTAGATGAGTAAGCCATATAGCTTCCTTGCATGCCTCAATGGCTGCAACATACTCTGCCACAATGGTAGACAAAGCCGTACATGGCTGCAAACGAGAAACCCATGAAACTGCACCTCTAGTGAATGAGAAAACATATCCTGTAGTAGACCTCCTGGTGTCTACATTCCCTGCAAAATCAACATCTGCATATCCAACAATAGATATGTCCTTCCTCCCAAAAAAAATGCACATGTTCTTTGTACCATTCAAGTATCTCATGACACCTTCCACTGCCTCCCAATGCTTCTTGCCAGGATTTGCCATATACTTGCTAGCAGCTCCCACTACAAAAGCAATATCTGGACATGTAGCAACCATGGTATACATCAGGCTTCCTACTGTGGATGCATAAGGTATCTTTGCCATTTCAGCCCACTCCGACTTAGGGCTGTCTGCTTGGCTTAGTTTCACATATAAGGCAATGGAGTACTTATGGACTTCCCCCTCTCCATATTAAAATGCTCAAGTACCTTGCTAATGTACTCTTTCTGTGACAGATGAAGTAGTTTGTTGTTCCTATCTTGAACAATCCTCATGCCATGTATGTGATTGGCATCACCCAAATCCTTCATGTCAAAGGTCTCATGCAACCTTTTCTTCAAGGCATCCACATCCAAAGTAGATTTCCCAGCAATAAGCATGTCATCAATGTATAAAATCAAAATAAGAAGGCTGCTATCTGATGTCTTCTTTGTGTAGAGGCAATGATCTGTCTCACTTCGTGTGTACCCTTGGGATCGCATAGATGCATCAAACTTATGGTACCACTCCCTAGGAGCCTACTTCAGCCCATAAAGATTTTTCTAAAGCTTGCATACCATCTGTTCTTTGCCCTGCACAACAAACCCCTTTGGCTGCTGCATATAGATGTTCTCATGAATATCTCCATGTAGAAAAGCTATTTTTACATCCATTTGGACAAGCTCCATGTCCTCTCTGGCAACCAATCCAAGCAATATACAAAGGGTAGTCATCTTCACCACTGGGGAAAAGATCTCATCAAAGTCAATACCCTTCTCTTGCTTAAAACCCTTGGCTACCAACCTTGCTTTATACTTAGGCAATGCATCTGCTGGAGACATCTTCAGCTTGTAAACCCATTTGCATGGCAATGCATGCTTTCCTTTGGGCAAATAAGCCAAATCCCAAGTAGCATTCTTCATCAAAGAATCCATCTCTCATTGCATAGCCTTCTCCCACTTATGCTTGTCATTCCTAGACATAGCATCCTCAAAGCATGAAGGCTCACCATAATCTGTCAACATGACATAATCTAGAGATGGAGCATATCTCTGTGGAGGTCATGAGACTCTAGTGGAACGTCTCAACACTTGCTCACTATGAGCATCTTACTGTCCCAACTGATTTTCCTGCATAACCTGAGGTTGTCCACCTAGATGTGGCTCTCGCACCTCACAATCTATGGGCTATCCATGCCGTGCATCATGTGGAACAGGTTGTGAATGCCTCTCATATGGTGGTTGTCCAACTGCTTGAAACACCACTCTGCGTATCTCAACAGTCTTTTCTGGCTTCTTGTGCATCTTGTCCTCATTAAAGATAATATCATGGCTACGTACTATCTTTCTGGCCTCTGGATCCCACAATCGGTATCCCATCTCGCCTGAATCACCATATCCAAGAAAAATGCACTTCCTTGACTTTGGATCAAGCTTGCTGCATTTTTCCTTAGGGATATGAACATAAGCTTCACAGCCAAATACACGAAGATGCCCATAAGATGGTGGCTTGCGTGACCAAACCTCTTTTGGCACTTTCCCATCTAGTGCCTTGCTAGGCGATCTATTGATAAGATGTACTGCTGTCTTGATAGACTCAGCCCAAAAGCCATGAGGTAGACCGACATTAGAAAGCATGCTTATATTCCTTTCTTGAATAGTTCTATTCATCTTCTCAGCAACCTCATTTTGAGAAGGATTCTCAGGAGTAGTCAACTCCCGCTTGATGCCACGTAGCTCACAAAAATTCTTAAATGCATGAGAGGTATACTCTCCTCCATTATCAGTGTGCAAGCATTTGAGCTTCTTGCCCGACTAATTTTCTGCAAATGCTAAGAACTTTTGAAATGCATCAAATACATCACTCTTCTTTCGAAGAGGACAGAACCACACTTTCTATGTGGCATCATCAATGAAAGTAGCAAAGTAAGAAGCACCACCCAATGAGACAATAGTCCACACACATCATTATGAACCAACTCCAATGGTTCAATCCTCTTCTTGCCCAAAGATTTTTTATGTGAAGGTTGTGTTTGCTTCCCATACATGCAATGCTCATAGATGCTAAAATCTGAAAAATTAAACACGGGAACATACTGCAAACCAGAAATTATATTCATTCCTGTCATGCTCATGTGTCCTAATCGACGATGCCACAAAGAGACGGATGGCTGCTCGATCACATTTATTACATTATCTCTTATGCCTGACACATGCATTGGGTACAATGTTCCATGATTGGAACCTCTAGCGATCACAAGTGACCCTCTACTAATTTTCCATGTATTATTGCCAAAAAACACATGATAGCCATCATCATCAAGCTATCCTGTACTTATCAAGCTCTTTTTCAGATTTGGAACATGCCTAACATTCTTAAGTACAAATGTAAAACCATTAGGAAGAGACAAGTGGATATCTCCCACTCCAACAATGTCACATGGATAATCATTTCCAAGTCTCATGGTTCCTTTCCTTCCTGTATCATAAATGGTAAACCACTCCCTATATGGAGTGACATGGAAAGATGCTCCTGAGTCTAGTATCCAATTCTGTGACAATGCATCATCACTAGTCACAAGAAAAGCATGCTCAAACATAGAGGCATAAAGAATGTCACCCTCATCACTATTGTTACTTATGGCATTCACTTCCTTTATATTGACCGTGGATTCCTCTTCCTTCTTGGACTGCACATTAGCTTTGCCTTTGCCTTGATTGTTCTTTCATTTGTAGCAATCCTTTTTGAAATGGCCTTTCTGCCCACGATAGAAGCATTTCAAATCCTTTTCGGCATGGGATTTTCCTCTAGATTTGCTTCTAGACTTGCTTGTATTTCTGTCATGGTATTTCCCCCTGGAGTATGACCTCCTTCTCACATTGAGAGCACTTGAACTTTTAGTTCCAGCATTGTTCTTTCTATTTACCTCCTCAGTGAGAAGGCTACTCTCAACATCACTGCTTGTCAGGCCTCCTCCATGGGCTGAATTGCTTATAGCAGTCCCAAAAGTGTCCCAACTTTCAGGAAGGGTGACCAATAAGAACATTGCCTTAACTGAGTCATCAAAGGCAATTTTTTGAGCTGAAAGTTGACTGAAAATTGTGTTAAACTTGTTTAAATGGCTAGACATTGAAGTCCCTTCTTCCATGCGAAGATCTACAAGTTTCTTCAGCCAATACATTTGACAAGCGATACTTTACTTCTCATAAAGATCATGCAACTTTGTCCACACACCATAGGCACCACCTGTAGTATCTTTCACATTGAAATACACTGATTTTGAAAGTGTGAGCATGATCGTGGAGCATGCAAGCTCATCTAATTCCTTCCACTCTTCATCATCTTCCCAATCCTCTGGCTTTATGCCTTTGCGTTTATAGGCTTTGCTTCTTCTTCTGCACCAGAACATTGTAGATTTGCTCCTTCCAATAAGAGAAGTTGGTGCCATCCAACTTCTCTATGTTAAACAATGCATTCTCTGATGCCGAAGCCATCACAATGGATGAAAGAACAACTAGGATACACTGCACCAATGTACCAAACTCAAGCCCAAAAATATCAACTGGAATGACAATAGCCACACTGTCAGTCACAAATACATGTTTTGCTGTAAGTGACCTCAGTGCATCCCAAAACTAGCCAATAGCTTTTGCACGGTAGCTCCAATGCAAAAGGTGTAAACAGAAGAAATGTAGCTTGTAGAAAACTCTACAACTTCTCAGTTTATAGCAAGTCCAAAATCCTTACAGATTTCCTTATATCTGCTATTGGAAACCACCACCTGCAAAGTTTTACTGTTGTAATAACAGTCTACAATAGTTTTGGCCTATATTGAACTGTCAATATCTTCCAAACCGTAACTCGGTTGCCTTTGCTGTAAACACCAAAGTTGTAGACAAGTAATAGATCTACAAACTTCTAGTTTACTATATCCAAATTCATTATGGATTTTTTGATATTTACTGCTGAATGCAGCCCCCTGCTCACTTTTTCTAGGTGGTCATAAATTGTCAAAACTGTAAATCATGGCCATACCGGGCATCATAACTTTTTTCTCTAAATCTCGAATTGAAATGCTTTCAAAAACAAGATTGTAGATTGTCCAAAAAACTAAAACTTCTTAGTTCAACTTAAAAGACAATTCCTCATGGATTCTCTGATATTCACTTTTGAAAACAACCACCTGCTCACTTTTTCTAGCTATCACGACTGCAAACTGCCAATCACCAACTTTTCCTAAAGCATTTGAGGCATAAAATCTAATGAAATAGCCCAACAAATTCTAAAAATTGTTGTCCAAAAAATTCCCTTAGTGGGAAGAGTATTGCACTCACAAAAATAATCCCTTCCTGGGATACAAGACAGCTTCAGAAAAACACTACTCACTTATGCTCACTTTATCCTTTCGGGCCCCAAAAAAGCAACTTCCAGTGGCTGGAATTGCAGAGCAGCAGGTCCTTTTTTACCGTAAATGGATAATATTTCTTCTCCCCCACTCAAACAAGGCAATAGATTGCTGGAACAGTCAAGGCAACCAAATATATAAGGCTAAAACAGTAAAAACGAGCTAGTATATGTCAAAATACAACTCCCAGGGGCAACCCACAGGCAGTAGGGACTCCATGCAACAAGTTCGAGCTCTTGGCATAGCAACACCGCAATGCTACAGTATCCTTGTTGGCTTCGCTCAACCAAGCTCTGATACCAGTTGATGGAGAGGAGGTCTTATTGGAGAGCAACAAACAAAGGGAGAACATCGAAATTGTGGGTGCTAACTCACCTAGATCAAGGTAAGCTCTTATTATGTATGTATGGTACAAAGGGCTATAGACTAGGCCATTGGTCTTTACCCCAACACTTATGAGGTCTGGAAAGGTTTGAAAGAACCGCTCAGGCATCCACAAGCATCATCTCTCGGATGATTCTTAAATTTATGCAAATATTTAGTATAGAAATTTCCTTTTCGGGTCGAGGTTTGTTGATGAGTGATCAATAATGCATTCGAGTTCTAGTATTTCTTCTTCATCAACAATCAATGGAGCCTCTTCATAAACAGGATGTATAGGTAAAGGTCCTTTGAAGGGCTTTAATAGGATGATATGAAAAGCATTATGTATTTTCAAATTATCAGGTAATTCAAGCCTATAAGCTAGATCATTGATTTTCTGAATCACCTTGAAAGGTCCATAAAAACGAGGGGACATCTTGATTACTGGCCATTTCTCAACGTTCTTCAATCTTCTTTTCTCAATCTGAAGAAGTACATAATTACCTTCTTTAAAAAGCATGTGTTTTCGTTTCTTATTAGCTTGTTTTGTGTACTTCTCTTTAGTGATTGCAATGGCTTCTCAAACCTCTTTGAGAGTATTTTGATAGTCATGGGTAAATGCATCTACTTCCTCCACTCTATGGGTCAATCGTGTGATATGAATAGGAAAAACTTTCCCATAGATGATCTCAAAGGGTGCTCTTCCAGTTGCTGAATGAGGAGTATTATTATAAGCAAACTGTAAGAGGTGAAGATATTTGTCCCAGGTCTTCGGTTGACTTCCCACATAAGCTCTTAACATGTCCAGAATAGTACTATTTGTGACTTTAGTTTGTCCATTCGATTCTGGATAAAAAGCTGATGAGAAATTTAACTTAGTGCTTAGATTATGAAATAATGCAATCCAGAAATTACTGCAAAACTTCGAATCTCGATTAGACACTATAATCTTTGGCAAGCCATGATGAACAAAGATATGCTTGATGAATATATGTGTAGCTTGCTGAGTTGTTTCCCAGATATGGTGGTTGGTGCATTTCTTCCATTACAATTTGTCTAAAGGGTCTAGTGATGCATAATTTCTTTTAATAAAAGAGGTATCCATCATTGCATAAATAGTCCAACATAGGATTCCAATTATTATGCTCTAATTTGTTCCATATATCAGAAAAGTCTGGATCCTCTTGATAAGAATTCTTCATACCTTCAAAAGATTTGGTCTCTACAGGAGTGATGTGATTAATACTTGTCTTCCTGTGCTAAGAGCATTAGCAACTACATTTTTTTTTCCAGGCTGATAGTGAATCATAGGCTAAAAACTCTATATAAATGATACCCACTTGATGTGCCTATCGTATATTAGTAGCTGAGTAAACAAATGCTTGATACTTTGCTGATCAATTTTGATAAGAAACTCAGCTCCCATCAAATAATGTTTCCACATTTGTAAGGCATGTACAACAACGGTTAATTCTTTATCATATGTACTATAATTCATTTCGTTGGTTTTAATTTTTGGCTCTCATATGCCATAGGATGTCCATCCAGCATAAGCACGGCTCCAATTCCATATCCACTAGCATCGGTTACAACTACAAAGAATGGTCTAGAAAAATCGAGTAGTTGCAACACATGAGCTTGTGTGAGAGCTTCTTTTCAAAGCTGCAAAAGATTTATCTTGATGCTTGGTCCATAAGAAATGCTTAGCTTTTCTAAGAAGGTCTGTCAATGGATGTGGAATGAATGCGAAATTCTTGACAAACTTTCTATAAAAGCTACACATTCCCAAGAATGATCTTAATTCGTGTATATCTCGGGGTTTAGGCCATGTGACTATGCATTCGATCTTCTTTGGATCTACTCGAATCCCATTGGTGGATACTATGTGACCCAAATACTCTATTTGATCTTGAAAGAAACTACTCGTTTCAGAATTTATGTACGATTGATTTTGTTTCAAGAGTGAAAAGACTAGCTTCAGATGTTCCTTATGCTCCTCAATGTCTTTGCTAAACACCAAAATATCATCGAAAAATACTACTACACAATCTTGCTGTTTAAGAAAGATTCGCTTAATCATGCTACTAAAAGTAGCTGGAGCATTAGTTAGCCCAAAAGGCATAACCAAGAATTCATAATGTCCCGTTTAGTTCTAAAAGCAGTCTTGTATATATCCTCTTCTACCATACAAACTTAATGATAGTCGGATTTAAGATCAATCTTACTAAAGACCTTGGCCCCTTTTAGTTTGTCTAAAAGATCATCAAGCCTAGGGATTGGGTATTTGTTCTTCACTATGATTTTGTTTAGTGCACGATAGTCTATGCACATTCGATAGGTTCCATTTTTCTTTTTGACTAATAAGACAGGTGCTCCATAAGGAGAACTATTGGGTCTTTTCAATCCTCTCTCTATTAGCTCCTCCGCTTGCTTTAGAATTTCCTTTTGCTCTAGCTAGTTGACTCTATAAGGAGCTTTGCAAGGTGGAGTATTGCCTGATGGGATTTCTATCCTATGATCTTCTAGTAGAGAATAGGGTAATTCAAGTGGCAAATCCTCTAAGAAACAATCAAAAATTTGAGAAAGAAACTTTTGGTGAGTAGGCTTAGTGTTTGGTTGAGTAGCCATTACCGTATTCACCAAAATCAGATATGTTTTCTCACGTTTCCTAATTGCTCTCTTGGCTTGTGTATGGTTGAGTAAAGGACTGATCTTAGGTTTCATAGAACTTTTGAGACATATTTCTTGTTTGTCCTTCTCAACCCACATCTGATGTGAGTCGTAATCTATCTTAGGATTATATTGATGTCTCCATGGCATTCCTAAGATGATGTCAACTCCTTGTAGGGGTGCCACTAGAAAGTCTCGTCTATCCTTGTAAGGTTTGAAGGAAATTTCAAGATTATTGACTTCTCTAGTGCAATTATACTTTGTCTTGGTAAAAGCAGCTTTAACTTTATAGCTAGATGAAAATGACTCTAGGTTTAGCTTTGCTAAGGCTCTTTTCGAAATGAAATCATGTGTACTACCATCGTCATGTAGAATAACCTCTTTACCATTAATGAAACCTTTCATTTTCAGAAGAGCATGACAATTATACTTACCTCCCTCTTGCTTGGCTGCTTTGTTCTCAATCATATGCATCTTTGCCATCAAGGTCTTCTTTCTTTCGGGACATTCAATTGCTATATGTCCCACCTTGTTGCAACTAAAACATCTTAAGTCTTTCTTCGAAAAATTTCCACTGTTCGGCTTCGAAGAAGAATCTGTTTTCCTTGGAACAAAACCAGATTTAGATTTAAAGTAGGGCTTTTTATCAAACCTCCTCTTCTTATGGAAGGGTACAGGTTATTCCAAATCTTTCCCTTCCTTTGGGATTCCATTCTTCCTCTCACAATTCATTGTAAGAGAAATCACACAATTCAGTGAGCGAGGATGAAACATGTTAATCTTGGCTCTCAACTTAGATTTTAGACCTGCCACATACTTTCTTCATTGATCTCGCTCGCTCACTTTCTCTAAGAAATGTAATTGGATCAACGTTTGCCAAAACCTATCAGTGTATGTGGAGATTGTTTCTTTATCGAATTGCCTGAAGTATCCCACTATTGTTTGGTTTTTGCTTTGAAGTGTGAGGGAAGGAAATCTCTCTTGATGAGATTTTGAAAAGACTTCCAAGATTTTGGTCGCCTTTTACTGTGCTTACTGATGTTCCACCAAAGTGCAACACTCTCAACTAAATGATTTGCAACACATTTATCTTATCTTTTTCGGAGAATTTCTCCCTTGAACAGTAATCATCTAGCCCCCATCTAGTAGATTGATCCAAGACAAGACAGTGTGTGCATCTTTCTTTCCATTGAAATTTTGAAATGAGAAAGCTTTTCTACTATTGTACTCCCCTTTCTCAAATTATGTGCTCTCAGTGTGGCTTTGACTATCTAATAATAGGATCGTCTTCGGAATCATCGTCGGATAACTCATCGTTAGATGAATGCCTCTTCCTTTTCTTACCATTGATTTTCTTTTCCAATCTCTCCTTATGCTCATGCTCATCGCCAACTGTGCCAAGAGTTGACTTTGGATTCTGACGTCTGTTTCGCCATGTCAAATTCTCCCTGAATCTTTTGAAATTGCAAACACTTTTTGTAGTGTTTATTCATCTATTGCAGATTGCAGATTTGAGAAACAATAGCTTGAACAATATTGTGCGCAACTGATTGGGTGTTCTCAATCAATGCATCGTGCAAATCCAAAGTCTGTAGACTGCAACATTGAATGTTTTAGTGATGGAATTCTATGAGTCTTTATTGCAGGCGGCGGCATAAAAAGCTTGGCATTAGCTTGACCAAAAGTGATTTTCAGGCTGCTCAAATCGGGCTGGTACCACGAACGAAAGCTTGCTCAATTGAATCGGGCTAGTAAAGAGAGTCCTAATGTCAAGTCATTCGCAATTACAGTTTTGGACCCAAAGATTGGTGCATGAATTTCTTTGTAGTGATTTTGATGCTATTCGAAAGGATGCGCCACTATTTCGTAGTCTTTTCAAGACTATCTGCAGCCCTGGCCCTTTTGCCGTGGGACTCTTCTTGAATAATGTTCTCTCTCTTTTCCTTTTTTTTAAAAGCCCATAGTCCCAAGCTTTAGTAAAGGCTCTCCATAGCTCAAAACATGTGTCCTTTTTTAGTACTGCTGAACTTAGCCTTAGTGTCATGGACTTTGAGGCAAGCTCTTTGAAGAGTCTTTTTTTTTTGGATTTCGTCTTCTTCCCAACAATCCTAGAGTGTAGCCTTGCTCTGATACCACTGAAACCAAAAAGGAGAATTTCCTAACACACAAAGCTCCACTTGATAATTTGAATGAGAGAGCATCAAGACACAAAGAGACAACGACCACCAACTGGGTACAATCTCCCCCCCTAGATGAGTGGCTCACGCTTCCTCATCTAGAGTATTTATGATATTTCATAAAAGCACAAGGAGCCAAAATTATCCCTCTCTTCCAAAATGAGGGATTTGATTTACATAGCCATCTTTGAGCTCAAAATTGAATTATGTCCACTCCAAAATATATTTCTCAAACTTGCAATAATAAAGAAATACAAAATTGGCCCATGGCCATAAATGATGCATTGTGCGACACCTCGATCAGTACCCTTGCACCAACTCCAATCCTCGTTGTGAGTTCCATCACCTGTACTCAAGCCACCAATTACATTAGTTATTAACAATTGATTGAATGAATCACCGAATCAACCGATCCCAACATAAACATGCTCAAAGCACAATAATCAAGCACAACACCAATAACACTAGCGACATTAGTATTAACATGGAATCACCCACAATATCAACCATCTAGCATGGTAAAACACAAGCTAGTCAAGCATCCCCAACTAATCACATAAAGTATCCACTAGGGCCCCCGCTGCATCCGGTGCGCTCCTATGGAATACTTTGCCATAGTCACGCTTGACTGAAATAATAATGTCCAAAGTAAGATATACCAGAAATATAATTTCCGTAACATTATCCAATGTTTTAAACTATATAGCTTAGTTTCTCAAGCTTGTTAGATTGGGACACTTTGCTTGGCCACCTCTTGAAGGAGAGTCTATAAATGAGACTCTAAGGTGTGGATACTAATATCATATTGAAGAAAGGGGTGTGAGGGTGTAGCAATTATGTGATGGTCCTCCTGTCCATGCCCATTTTATCTTCCCTTTTTCACTCACACACGTCATTCTATGCTTTATGGCTCAGCTTCTCAAGCTTTGCAAGATTAGGATATTTGGTTTGGCCACCTTTTGAAGGATGGCTTGTAGGATGAGACTCTAGGCTGTAGTTGCTATCTCTAAAACCATATTCAAGAAGGGAGTGTGTGGGGATAGGAATTCCACAACCGTAAAGGTTTGAGGTTAGTAGTGATTAAATCTTCGGCAATTAGATTTGGTCGCTTTCATAAACAGAAAGTAGCACGCCAATTTCAACAAACCATATTCTCGAATTTACAAACCTAGAAATATTACCACACCAATCACCACATATTACGACCAGGGATTGACGTTCGATTGAATGCTGGAGATCTGGTGCATAGCATGAACCATTTGATTAGATCTTGATAGCCCACTTATAGACACACATTCCCTTTCACCCTCCCTTATTAACTCATACACATGCATTATAAGCTTTATGTCTTAGTTTCTCAAGCTTGCAAGATTATGATACTTGGCTTGGCCACCTCTCGAAGGATGGCTCGTAGGATGAGACTCTAGGGTGTAGCTACTAGCCCTAAAACCATATTCAAGAAAAGTGTGCGGGGATAGGAATTCCACAACCCTCCCCCCCTTACCCTCCCATCCTTGCCCCCCCTCATGCATGTAGGACTTGAGAATGAGATAAGATGAGACACACATTTGTAATTGCACATTACTCCTATATTACTTTGTAAGATGAAACTATATGTATATTTGCATAATCACAAACAATGTTGATCATGAGATTGCCAATCCTCAACCTTGCTCCAAAAAAGAAAATCATAAATTAGTAGAGGACAAAGAGGGAAGAGATTGAGGGGTGAGAGGGAGGTGAGAGGCATTTTTACTATTTTTACTACTGGCCTTTTTTATAATATTTTATTCTTATTTTGCAAGAGAAAATTCCATGGTTTAGAAGCCTCATGGTAGGCAATTTTAAGGAAGATATCCCAAGAGGGCTGAAATAACAACCCTGGCACCTCAAAAAAAAAAAAGAGATTAGAAATTTTGACAAGTAGAGGAAGAGGGAAATTACAAGAGGAGGTGTAAGGTTAATTGACCTTTCAAGATGCTGATTTTTTCAAACTAGACCTTAAATATGTGTGTGTGTGTATGTACACACACACATACATACATATATACATACACACACACATACATACATACATACATACACACACATACATACATACATACATACATACACACACATACATACATAAATACATATAAATATATAGATATAAATATAAATATATTTATATCTATATATTTATATGTATGTATGTATGTATGTGTGTGTGTGTGTATGTATGTATGTATATATATATATGTGTATTTATGTATGTATGTGTGTGTGTATGTACGTATGTATATATATATGCATGCATGCATGCATGTATGTATGTATGTGTGTATGTACATACATACGTACATACACACACACACACATATATATATATGAAGAGATAATCACTGATGACATTCTTTCTTTGGAAAATCAAAATTTAAAAAAAGAGGCAGAAAATGTGAATATAAGAGAGAATGCAATATTACTAAATAAGTTCCTCTAATCCACTAAGTAGTTCTTATAATATTTTATTCTTATTTGGTAAGAGAAATTTCCATGGTTTAGAAGCCTCATGGTAGGAAATTGTAAGGAAGATATCCCAAGAGGGCTAAAACAACCGCCTTGGCACCTCCCAAAAAAAAAGAGATAAGAAATTTTGACAAGTAGAGGAAGAGGGAAATCATGAGGAGGTGTAAGGTTAAGTGACCTTTCATATTAGGTCTAGTTTGAAATAATAAGCATCTTGAAAGGTGAGATAATCAGTGATGATATTCTTTCTTTGGAAAATCAAAATTTACAAAAAGAGGAAGAAAATGTGAATATAAAAGAGGATGCAATATTACCAAATAAGTTCCTCTAATCCACTAAGAAGTTCATGAGGGCCTCTGTGTGCATGAGAGAGAGAGAGAAAGAGAGGTTTTTTGGTCTAGAGGGCCTTCCATGTTTTTTGCTCGTATTTGGTCAAGGTGACTTTTTTATGGTAGGCAGCCTAAAGAGAAGTTTTCTTTTTGAGAGCTCTCCTCAAGCCACGTGTACAATTGTAAGCCCTTGATCTTAGATTGATATGAAGGGCTAGAAAGCAATCCTTTCAAATTTTCTAGACATTATCATTAAAAAAACCTACGAGTGCTTTTCTGATTACTCATGACTCTCTAACTCTTTTGCTTGTGAGGGCAATACGCTATTGTCGAGGCAACGATTCTCTAAGCTTTTTGTAAGGCACGTTTTGCACTCCATGAAGCCCTTGCAGAGGTGCAGCTCACATGATCCTCAAGCGTACTCATCCAAGATACTCAAGTTAGTAGAGCTTGTCTATTCCTGCTTTCCTATGCGACCCCGACTTCAAAATCAGGTGACAGGTCCGCTGGCTTGCAGTGTGTTTGGGCTCTATTTCAAAGTGTTTGGCGAAGGCGCCATGCTGAAGTGGGGAAGCTCTTCAGCATCACCACAAATCTGAGCAAAGGAAGATGGAAAAGGACGCACTAGCTGTACATTGGATGGGTAATGATATTGAATCAAAGGCCGCAAGGCCACATGTAGGACGTGATGAAGATAATCAAACAAGTGAGGCAATGTGAGTCGATGAATAACATCGTCATGCTTCTAGCTTGCACAACCACCAATCTCTTTAGCATGGGCTACTTCAAAAGAGATCCCGTTGATTCGCTAGAAGCCATTACTGCCAGTGCAGGTATATTCGACAAGGGCTCCTATCTTGGGTATCCGGGGGAACTGTTGGTGGACAATGCTATGAATGCCAACGAAATCAACAACCACATGTTCTTGTCGGCAATGTGGAGTCCGTCTATGCTAGCATGCTAGACGTTAGTTCTCTTGTGGTTCATGTTTCTTAATTACAACAGTTGTTCATGTTGAAGCTCGCATGCTGCTACATCCTTATATTTGATCTCTATCGTGAGTTCAACCTCCAAGAGTCCGGTGGCACTGTGCCCAAAAACATACAAAGCATGAGTACAAGCATAATGGTGAAGAGCAACAGCAAGCAGAGAGGACATGTAAAGAAATTAAAGGGCCTAGAAGACGAAAGGGCCAATTAGGTTAAAATGTTTTTACTTGAACTCTGTGATGATTGCCAGTGATGAGTTTTCGAAATAAAATTGGAAGGTCCTACATCTTCTAAGATTCATAGCTATTTATTGTACATATAAGAACTTGTTCTCACTATGCTCCCATGCTTGAGCAAATTAGAGGATGAAATCTTCTTAAAGTTCACAAGTGGACTCCACTTATATGCACATAGGGTGGAGAAGTCGAACAAATCGGCAACTACAGAGGTGTTGTAGAGGCATTCTAATTAGGAGAGGGAAGAGTGGCACTCAAAATTCAAGACATATGTGGTAATAAATCCGAAATCGTGGGCCAAGTAAGATCGTTAAGGACAAAAGGAATACACCCCTTTGAAATCCCATTCTATTCGAAAAGAATCCGATACAGATTATCCTTGATTTTTTCATGGTGAAAATTTAACTTTTTTCTAGATTATCCTTGCTTTTGCAAGAACTTTATGCCTTTGAATTCCTTCATTTAGTGGTCAATCAATCCAAATGTTGCAAAGTGATTCAAAGCCTGCAGGTTTCATTGATGGGCTAGCGGAGGGAAGTGGAGCTGAAAGCTCAACAAAAAGACGAGAGAAAGGAAACTTGCAATGGACTTGCCGCATTCGACTACAATTACAACTATTGACATTCAAGTAAGATGCCAATATCTTATCCATTAGTGAGACTTATTCTCGGCGCTAATATTCTTGGTGTTTATATTCTCAGCACTTACACTCTCGGTGCATGGGGAAGGGCCCGTTCCCTCGGATTATAACTCTTTGGGGAAGGAAGCGCATCACCTCCCCACCCATACACTGTGTGGTTATAATAATTATGTATTATATATTATCATAATTTTTTTAAAAATTTGCCCGCTCATTCAAAATTGCTTGTTTTCAATATGAATTCTTACAACATTCCTCTCTTTTGATGCATGTTTTCGATGCAAGGGAGCAGGGAAATCCAAGCTAGATGCAAGATCGAAAGATATCGACACCTTTATTCATATGATTGTAGTCCATATGACAATATTGCAATGAGGATAAGTTATGAGCTCTTGTGAGCATTGCCTTATTCATGTATTTGTTGGGATTCAACTTCCCAAATGCACAAACAATATAGTCAAGTCAATAACAAGGGTGCATGTATGCATGAAAGCACTTGGCTCCAACTTGTGGGTTTTATAGGTCTTTAGACACTGTCGATTGTTTAGTAAGAAATAATAAAAAAGAAACGCTTTGAGGACTCAAGATCCATTAGGATTTGCCAAGGTTCTTTAGTTATTTACATGCTCTCACACTGATTGCAAACCCACTGCATTAAAAAAAAAACTATAAATTAAAACTGGAAGGTAAATCGGTGCTATTTTTCCCTGAAGGTTTTACGAATGATACCTGCAAAGTTTTGATGTAAACTTTATGAGTTTTTTTTTTCTTTATTTTTATAAACAAATCCAATAGACGACAATCTCTTCACCAGTAGGCATAAAGCCCGTTTGGCTGGCATAAAGCCCTTTCAACAAGGAAACATATTTTTTTTAATAGGCGAACTTGCTTTTCTGGCAAACGGCTTTCTGGAAAGCAAATATTTTTTTCCACGCAACGGCTTTAACAGTTAACATGCGAGCCGGCTTTAGCGCCTTGCTCACAAATGAACAAGCGGGCCTTGATGAGCAATCAGAAAGCTTGAATTGACTTGAAGACTTTTAACTGGAGGAAGCCAAGGCAATCGTTCTAGAGAGAGCTTGAGCATGGAGGGAGAGTGGAGCCCTTGAATTGATTTATAGCCATGTTGGAGGGGGGTAAAAAGCACACACAAGCTAATGAAAAGCCAAAAGCCATCTAAAAGTGGAGGTTAAGAATTTTAGAAATTCTTAATAAAAATTCCTAAAAAACTAAGAATAATCACAAAACTCCCACTCAACTCAATCCTAAAGCACTCTCTCTAGGACCACCCCTAACTTTTGCAAAGGGGATCGGGTCCTTACGGACCTTGTGTCGTGTCTCATGTCCACATTTTAACTCAATCGTTTTTTCCTTAAAAAATTGGATAAAATACTAGGATTCAAGTTCGATATCAAGTTAGTGGTTACATGCTCGATGATGGAAACGCTGCCTACCGCAACCTAGTTAAGGATACACGACTTTAAAATGTGAAGCTAGCTCACTTCGTGCTATCGAGCTAAAAGCAAGTTTTGGCACAAGGAAGATGAGCTGGCTAAGGAAGGCATGTGGCAAAAAAAGGGAGCGACTTGTATTCCCATTCCCGAGGCCACCGTCCCTGTCCCTTTAGAAGCAGCTCGCGTTCTTTTCTCACGCACACACACCATGCCTCCCTTTTCCCTCCTCTTCCTCCTCCTCCTCCTCCTCCTTTCCTCTACCTCCCTTGGCGTCGCTCGTGATTACAACTCCGCTTACGATGTCCTCCAAAGCTTCGGCTTCCCCTCCGGTATCCTCCCTCAAACTGTCGTTAGCTACGACCTCGCCGACGATGGCTCCTTCTCCCTCCGCCTTAGCAGCTCTTGCACCGTTGACATACCTGACGCTTACCCGGTCAAGTATGCCTCCGAAATTGCCGGAACTATCTCCTATGGGAGTATCACGGACCTGAGTGGTATCACTGTCAAAGTTTTTTTTATCTGGTGGGAAATTGCGGCCATCTCTGTGAGCGATGACAATCTTGTTTTCAAGGTTGGACCTGCTTCTGCAACCTATCCGGTCTTGAATTTCAGTGAGAATCCTGTGTGCGAGGGAAGTGTAAGCGAGCCGCAGTCTTTGGTACAGGTTTATTGATACCGACGAGTGGTTGATTTATCTCTCTCTCTATTCATTTTTACCGTCTTCTAAGCTACTAATGTATCGACCGATCTTTAAAAAACTTGGCTTCCTAATGCAAGGTCCCATTTTGTGCAATCGATTCTTTGTGGAAGTCAAAATTTGTGCCTTCAAATTGTTGTTGTGTTTCCTTTAGAAAGGTGGAGAGATCTTCAGGTTGGACGAGATATTTTGCTTCATGAAGCCCTTAATTCTAATTTGACAATCGAACGTTGGTGATTTTATGCAAGCATAAGAAAATGCCAAGTTGCATTCATGTGTATTTCACAAATTGGTCCAAGTGGACACCAAAGGGAGTGCGCATTATTGTTTAACATTGGTTGTTCACAATTGTGACTCTAGTTTTTCTCCCCGCTTGGGGGGTTCCAGCCTTTGGAATATTAGAGGAAGTTTGGCAGGATAGGATGTGTCAAAGTTTGGGCATTTATATTTCTGGACTTGCAGCTTCAGCTTGTGAACCTTTCGTCCGTGCCTTCTCATATTTAGACAATTCTCATCTGCCAAGGTGCCTTTTTTAAGCACTTTTTCTCAAGGCTGTTTAATTGGAAGGTAATAATCTGCGAGGATTAGATCGTCAATGTACAGAATGGGGATCATTGTCTCTCTAAAAATATACAGTTTGGCATCTGTGAGGCCAATCCCCTAAATTGTAGTCATTTATACACTAGCAATCAATATACAACTATCATCCGATGAGAGCCTGTTTTTTTGGGAAAGAGGATGGGAGCTCTTGTGATGCAGTCTCATGGCGTTCCAGTGTCATATCTGCCATAATACAGTAACTACCCCCACCCAACATACAGCTCTTGTTTGGAAATAGAACTAGATTGTTCTGAAGTTCCCGCTTTAAATTACCTCGTATTATCATCATAAATTTGGGCATATCTGGTAGCTTCCTCAAAGGTTTTGGAAGAATTTCTTCTCACCTCAACCTTGTAGGTGTCTTTAAGACCTCTCACAAAACCCCTAGTTTTTTGGAATTCATCAATTCCTTTCAAACTTAAGGACCACCTCCCTATATCCTGCTATGTACTGGGGGTAATACACTTGTAGCTATCATAGGCTTGTCCTTATGGACAGCTCTACATGCTTAGCAAGTAATTGCTGCGGTGGTCAGTACACGAATCACAGGCCTTTAAGCTTTGATACTTCTGTTAGAAATGAACCAACAGAGGGTACGCACAGCAGAAGACTTACAGTAATGCCCAGGAGAGGAGCTCACACAGTGTGCGTGTGGGGTGTGGAATCACAAACTTCTTAACTTATGTGCATAAAATAGATGTGCAGACTCATCAATAGACAATGAACCAGCCAGATAGAGAAACCACCAAAATAATATATTTCCGTCCAAACTTATGGACACAATACAAAAGAGAGGGATCTAGAGTCCCACCAATGGTGTGGTCCTCTGATCTAACCACAAGGTCCGTCTCCTATCTGCTGGCTATCTCTAGACTCGAGCCCGCGTGCTCCACCTTAAGCTTCTGTAGACTTTCCATCCAAATCCCTTCCAGCTTGCTGTCTTTGCACCAGCCTAGGTGGGCAGCACTCTTAGCTAAGTCTGCAGCTCCTGTGTGCTCCCTTTACCTCCAGTGATGAGCTCCCTTTACCTCCCTAAGGCAAGCTCCCTGCTGCTCCTTTCTGCTGGTACCTGTGCTGCTCCAAGTGATAATGATCTTAGCACCTTGCTGCCCTAGAAGACAGCCAAGGTCCAGCCCTTCCTGGCTAAGTCTGCAGCCCTTCAAGCACCCTCTCACCTCCTGGATATAGGCCCAAAGGGTGGCTTCCTGCTGCTCCTTTCTGCCTCCTGGATTACTGGCTGCTGGATGATGAAATGAGGCAAGTGCCTCTCCTTTTATAGGCCCTAATGGGCTGGCAAAAAACCGACCAGTCAGGCTGCCTATGGTTGACCTAAACAGGCCGACCAGGCCCTGACCTGGTCTGCCTACTAATGCCCCTTTGGGGCCCTCTTTTCTAGGGCCTCCTGGCCCACAATTCCATGCAAGGGCTGAGCCCTTGGCCAGCCCTAGATAGGGCCTGGTTGGCTGGCTTTGCCCAGCCCAAGCAGCCCTCCATATGGGCTGCCATGTGCTGCTCTATCCCCCGCCATGTCAGCGCCTGCTCACCCTGCTTCTGCCTCTCCTTTTATAGGCCCTAATGGGCTGGCAAAAAACCAACCAGTCAGGCTGCCTATGGCCGACCCAAACAGGCCGACCAGGCCCTGACCTGGTCTGCCTATAAATGCCCCTTCGGGGCCCTCTTTTCTAGGGCCGGCTGGCCCACAATTCCATGCAAGGGCTGAGCCCTTGGCCAGCCCTAGGTCATATGGACTGCCATGTGCTGCTCCATCCAGGGCTCAGCCCTAGGTCATATGGACTGCCATGTGCTGCTCCATCCCCCGCCATGTCAGCGCCTGTTCACCCTGCTTCTGTTGCACCAACCTATGCACCATCATCAGGGTCTGTTGCAGGCCCTTCGCCTGCCCACTACCCTCGCCATATGGCTCACCATGCTGACGCCATCTGCTGGTGTCTGTTGCAGGTCGCAATCCTGCCCACAGTCCAGCCATGACTCCACGCCTTGTGTCATCCTGAAGCTGTCCTCTGAGTGCCTCATGCCAGGCCTGATCCAAGACAATGTGTCCCCGCCATCTCCCTGCACATGAGCTGCTCCTGATGCAGCCTTTCATCCTAGGGATACCCCACCAACCATGAATGCTCCAGATCTGTCCCAGATCCACACATCCAGGTAATCTCTCTTTGGGCACATCCTGCCCTAGGTCTCCCTCCCCCACGCTCCTCATTTGGGGGCTTACAGATGGGGAGGTGACCTTTCCAACAACTTCTTGTAGGGACAAGGAGTCAAATCATTAGGAGTCAAGTGGCACGTTTATGGATCTATGAGGATGTTGGATGCAATGGAATCGAAGACGTTGCAATGGAGTGTACTCACTGGTATGGCTGAAGTATCATCCCTTATACCCAACCTAGCAATTGTAGTCTGTTTCTTGCTGAATAAGCATGAAACAATTGCCATTGCGAGATAACCAGTGTGGCATAACAACCAGCCCAAGCACTGTCTGTAAAGGCATGCACAAGTAGTGAAGACTTGTCATCATTTAACAGTCCCAAATGCTATGTGCCTTACAAGTATTAGAACACACATTTCAGTGCTTGCCAATGCTGGGTACTAGGGTTGTGCATGAACGAGCTTAACTAAGAAGCATATTGCAAATTAGTTCTAGTGTGTTAGAAATCGACCAATAGAGGGTATGCACAGCGGAAGACTGATAGAATAAGCCCAGGAGCTCATATTGTGTGTGCGTGGGAGTGGAATCACAAACTTCTTAACTTAATGTGTATCACATAGGTGTGCAGACTCATCAAAAGACACTGAACCAGCCAGGTATAGAAGCTACCAAAAACTTATATTTTCGTCCAAAGCTATGGACACAACAAAAGAGAGAAAGATCCAAAGTCCCACCAGAGCGTGGTACTTTGATCTTACCACAAGGTACTTCTCCTATCTGCCGGCTATCTCTAGACTCGAGCCCACGTGCTCCACCTTGAGCGTATGTAGACTCTCTGTCCATATCACAAGTTACAACACGTTGCTGCCCTAAGACAGCCAAGGTCCAGCCCCTAGGGAGCTCAGTCTGCACAGCACACCTTCAACTCTCCTTTACCTCCAAGATGAGGCCAAAGGGAAGGCCTTCAGGCTGCTTCTGTCTACTCGTCTTTCTGCTGAACTGTTGGATGATTAGTGATGGCACAATAGCCCCTTTATATAGCTCCGAAGGGACTGGAAAGAAAACCGACCAGGCTGGCCGACCAGTCTGCTGCTGGTCCAGCCCTGTAAGGGCTCTCAAACCGGGGCCCTTTGGCCCACACTTCTAGGGCTTTGGCCCTCCAATCAAGGCAAGGGCCCAGCCCTATATAAGGCATATCACTGCCCACTAGCATGTGGCCGACCCAATCTGCTGGTCTGCCCCGCCCTTCTGCGCCACCATACAGCCCGTCACGCAGGCGCCTCCAGCCTGCTCATGCCGCCACGTGCACCTCTTTTACAGGCCTGTGTGTTGAAAAGGTCACCTCCCCATCTATAAGCCCCCATATGAGGAGAGCATTGGGGGGGGTGAACCTAGGGTTTGAGAGACTGACACATGAGCAGCAGCATGGCTGCCATGTGGGCAAGAATCAAAGAGAGAAAAGTATTAGATGGCGCCTGCATGGCGGGCCAAGTGGAGAAGGTAGTGGTCAGGGTCATAGCCTGCAAACAGGCCCGGGACATGGCGACACATGGCGGGTGACATCAGCAAAGGTACGGCTGCAGTATCGGCAGCATGACAGAGCTGTTGGAGCAGGTTCTGAGGGCTGGGACAGGCTGAGCAAAGGCAGGACCAGCAGGACAGAAGGGGCAGAGGTGGAGGCTATGGTGGGTCAGCCACCTGGCCATAGATGTGCCCGAGGGTAGGGCCCAATGGGGGCTGCCCTTGGGGCCTGACAGCAGCCCAAAAGGGCCTGGCAGAGGCCCTTATATAGGGCTTGGAAAGGAGCGAACCAGTTGGTTGGTTAGGGCTGCAAGCCAACCAGCCAGTTGGCCCATTTAGGGCTGGCTGGTCGGTCAAATTGACAAGGGGCTCAGCCCCTATAAAAGGAGGGCCTCCAGCCCTCGTTCATCATCATCTGGAGCAGCCAATCCACTAGCAGAAGGAGCAGCAGCAGGGCTACCTTTGGGCCTACATTCAGGAGGAGAAAGAAGTACCTTGTGCTGCAAACCTAGCTCACAGGAGGCTGCCCACCTAGGCTGGTTTCCAGACAACAAGGTGGAGAGGATCATTTTGGACGGAAAGTCTAGTGGAGCACACGGGCTCGAGTCTAGAGATAGCGGGCAGATAGGAGGAGTACCTTGTGGTAAGATTAGAGGACCACACCATTGGTGGGACTCTGGATCTATCTCTTTTGTATCGTGTCCATAGCTTTGGACGGAAATATATTATTTTGGTGGTTTCTCTATTTGGTTGGTTCATTGTCTATTGATGAGTCTGCACATCTATTCTATGCACATAAGTTTAAGAAGTTTGTGATTCCACACCCCACACCACACGATGTGCGTATCCTTTGTTGGGTCATTTCTAACACTATGGCCTGCCCTTTGCCGGCGCCTTTTGGCTTGCCATGCTGCTCCTCTGTCAGCCCACGGATCTTGCTATGGTAGCTCATGTGCTGCCCATGTGGCAGCCCCAATATCCCTTGGTCTACCTCCCCCATGCTCTCCTCATATGGGGGCTTAAGATGGGGAGGTGACCTTTCCAACATAGTGTGACATAAATAGATAAGGCAGCTGGCTTGTGCATGAACGAGCTTAACTGAGAAATTGCTTACTGCAAATCATGCCTAGTGTAACATAAATAGATAAGGCAGCCCAGCCTGCTGGTGGCATCACTCCCATCCTCCAAGGAGAAATGGAAGCCAGGCTTAGGTGTTGAAACTGGCTATCAATTTTCGAATTGGAAGCGATATAAGAGCTAGTCCCTACTATGCGTGATGGAGTTTATGGTTTTCAATCTTATGAGTGACTCTCGTGAGATTGAAACTGCACTATGTTGTGTTTTTTAGAGGATGAGTTTGGGAATGTTCCTGGATTCATCTAGGTATATGCTTCTGCCGTATTAGCGGACATGCAAATTTTACCTTGTGAAGTTTTCGTCCAAGTTGCGGCCTACAGGTATTGCGATAATTCTTTCTATCTTAAATGGTGCGCTGTCCTATCAGCTAGATTTAGATTTAGATGCTCGTTTGGGAGAGACTAAAATGAAATCGTTTAGACTTCACAAGCAGTTGTAGCTTGAATGAAGAGATTTGGACTACTTTTTGATTAGCCTTCTCCTTTAGTGCTAGCCTTCGTCATGGCTGAGTTTGCCCTTCACCTCCGGAGTGCCGACAGAAACTCAGTACGAAGACTTTGTATAAATGGATGCTCAAGAATGTGTGGGTGTGTGGATTTGTATGTGTGAGAGCATACTTTTATACTATGGTCTACACCCACTGTTGGGCGCTGATGACGTCAGTGGGGATGTCATAGTAGGTAGTCCCTACTATGCGTGATGGAGTTTATGGTTTTCAATTTTATGAGTGACTCTCGTGAGATTGAAACTGCACTATGTTGTGTTTTTAGAGGATGTGTTTGGGAATGTTCGTGGATTCATCTAGGTATATGCTTCTGCCGTATTAGCGGACATGCAAATTTCACCTTGTGAAGTTTTCGTCCAAGTTGCGGCCTGTTGGTATTGCGATAATTCTTTCTATCTTAAATGGTGCGTTGCCCTATCAGCTAGATTTAGATTTAGATGCTCGTTTGGGAGAGACTAAAATGAAATCGTTTAGACTTCACAAGCAGTTGTAGCTCGAATGAAGAGATTTGGACTACTTTTTGATTAGCCTTCTCCTTTAGTGCTAGCCTTCGTCATGGTTGAGTTCGCCCTTCACCTCTGGAGTGCCGATAGAAACTCAGTACGAAGACTTTGTATAAATGGATGCTCAAGTATGTGTGGGTGTGTGGATTTGTATGTGTGAGAGCATACTTTTATACTATGGTCTACACCCTCTGTTGGGCGCTGATGATGTCATAGTAGCTAGTCCCTACTATGCGTGATGGAGTTTATGGTTTTCAATCTTATGAGTGACTCTCGTGAGATTGAAACTGCACTATGTTGTGTTTATAGAGGATGAGTTTGGGAATGTTCCTGGATTCATCTAGGTATATGCCCCCTCAAAATGGGCAAACTGGATGCCCCCATATCTGACATTGCAAAGGATTTCTGCAGATCAGGCTTCAGCCTTGAATGCTGCTATTTGCTGAGTATCTGGCCCAGTGATAAGCATGTTATCCATATAGAGAATCAAAATGACCAAATCTGGGCTGTTTTGAAAACCAAAGCATTGCAACTGTGTGTGTTTTGGCATACCATGCTCAGGATGCCTACTTCAATCCATAAAGGGCCTTGCACAGCCCTCATATCTTATTTTTAGACCCCTAAACCTCAAAACCAAGAGGTTGGCTGACATATACTTCCTCAAGCAAAATCACCATGAAGAAATGCAATCTGAATTTCAAGTTGATGAACCTTCGAATGCTTGTGTGATGCAAGAGCTATGACAGACCGTATGGTAGTGATGCATGACGTGGGAACAAAGGTTTCCTCAAAAGTCAATGGATTGTCTAAGGATAGGCCTTGGCAACAAGACGGGCTTGGTAGTGATCTATGCCACCATCAACTTCCTGCTTCAGCTGTAAACCCACTTAGTGCCGACGGCACGCTTGGGACAGACTTCTGCTGTCTAATGACAGCCCTCTTCTCTGCAGCTGCCTGTTAAATAGCATGACATCAAGCTGTGGTACATCAATAGAATGATCATCAAGCTTTGGTAAATCAGGATGAACATGGGCATCAATCTGAGGAGGTTGAGAACTGGTAGAAGCCGAGGGAATTGATTGCACTTGCTGGTCTGAATTTGTATCTGACTGAAAGAGGGAATCAAACACATAAGAGGCATTTACAGAAGGCTTTTTGTTGACAGTCCAGCCAAGGCCAATTGCTTGCCCAGCAAAAACCACATTTCTGCTAACAATAACCTAGGTTGGTACAGTCTATAGCTTTTGCTTTGCCAATGAAAATGCATTTGACTGCTTTGTCCTCCAATTCGTCCCTCAACTAAGAGGGTGCATGTGCATATGCCCAACTACCAAATACCTGCATGTGTGAAATCACATGCTCGCCCATGTGGGTGTTGTAATGACCACATGTTGGCACACATGATTGCACCAACCAAAGCTTGCTTGGGAAAGGCTTACTCTTAAGCATACACCTGGTCATTTCCTTCAAAGTTCCTTTCTTCTGCTCATTCTGCTATGGAGTGTATGGCACTGTGCAATTGATGTACCCATTCATCATGAGCCATATTTGCTGCCTTATGGCTCTGCTCATGAGTAGCAGGAGCATTTGTAACTTCAAGTCCTTGCTGTGCTTCTTTTTCTCCAAAGCAATGCACTTTTTGACACTCGGAGATGTCATGTCTGGGCAGTTCTCTTTTTCTGCTTGCCATCACTCTGACGAGAAGAAGATGAGGTACCAGGAGTATGTTTGGGCTGGCTGAAAGTTTTGCCCCCCTTTTGTTTGCCCTTGTGATCAGTGGTGAACGCTTGGTCTGCATTGATGGAGGGTAGTCCTGTTGTGAAGCCATGATAAGAATCAGGAAGGCCACTCAGCGCAGTGGACACAAACCTGGGAATTTGGCTTAATCTCATCATAATTTATGAGTTGCTTTCAAAAGTCCTTGACTTTTGTGAGATAGGCATCCATGCTGTCCCCTTCTTCCGTCTTCACATTGTAACAAAGGTTAAATTTACTTAGTTAATCTCTAGTCTAGTCAGCCTTTAAATATGGCTTACTAAATAATAGTACTTTTAGTAGGATGTAGTAATGTTGCCACGTGGCATCCTAGGCAGCCATCCCATAAGCATAATGGTAAAATTTTCCAGGCATATACCTAGAAAAGGGGGCCATGTTGTACCTTGTACTCATATCATACTTTGAATACCATTTAATGAACAGTCATTGCAGCTGATCCTGGTTGCTTAAGCTGAACTGAACTAGGATTCCCTTTCTTAGACTGTTGCTTGTGCAGTCTCTCACAAGCTTTGGATACCTCGGGTTTCAGGTATTTTTGAATTGCATATGTACTTGCTGTTCTGTCTATTGCTTCCAATCTGCTATTCCTAGTGCTAGCAAACCTTTAGGCTGCTTTAGCTACATTGGTATCAGATCACTTTTCATGGGATTTGATGGGCAATCTTTTATCGTTTCATCTTGGAATTTGGAGCATGTGTTCATGAGCCTATGATACACCTTTGTACTAGATTTGGTCGCCAGAAGTTATGCCAATCGTCATCTGGCATGCGTCAAGCTACTAGAGAGTCAAAATTTCAAAATTTTCAGATTTGCAAATTTCTTACATCAATGTGATCACAATGATCTCCTGAATCAAAGCCTTACGGAGTTGTGGCGAAATTCTTGGTTTGGACCTGTATTGTGGGCCTAAAAGTTGACGCAGGAAATTTTTTCGTTTTTGAGCGATTTGGAGATCTACTGCTCCAATTGCTGTTTTGATTGCATACAGGGAGTTGCCTCAGCTGCAGCAGACAATGTACCAGGTTTGGTCACCAGAGCTCATTTGCCCTCTCATCTACTATCAAAATCTGTCCTCAGGTGGCACATTTTCCTGTCAGCTGTCAATGTCTGCTTGCAGACCATGAAATTTGGGGCTTTACAAATTTTTGTGCTATCTTGCTCTTACCTGAATTGGGGCATTCGTTGAAAATTGAACCCTGAAAGGTCTGATCAGAGCAATCCATGTATCTGCCATGTAGACAATAAATCTGCTATCCCTGGCAACTATGTTCTGGCAGAGTCTACCAAACAGTGTGTCTACAACACAAACAATGTTCTAAACAGTGTTTAGACAGCACTTTATTGGTTTGATGCCTGCGAGAAGGTGTGGAAGTCACCCTAGGAAGCAGCCTATGGTAGATCTTGAGTCTATCCCTGAGGATGATGCTGTGATTGACTCTACATGGTTGGAGGGAACAGCTCCATTGGGCATCGGCACCATTGTAGGAGTCCATGAAGGCAGCCTGGACCATGAGGATGTCCCTGGTAGTGGCAAACAGGGGACTACAGACGGTCCCTCACATGAGCAAGCATCTCAAAGTCCAGGAGCAGATCCATAGTGGTTATCTAGATCTTATATTGCAAGTGCTTAAAGAGATGACCATGGAGATTAAATCCCGTGGACTAGGGATGCAGAATTTCTTTGCAACTATGAGCAGAAGGCTTGACCAGCTCATAAGAAACCAAGTCCATGAAGGGAAAAGCTCATGGAACAAACCCGAGATGATGATTCAGATTCATCTGCTGATATGCATGCTAAACCTCAGGCTGACCCTACTGGGTTAATGTCCTCTGCAAGGAAAGCTTACCACACAAGTGGTGTGACAGCTCATAGGAGCAGGGAACCACCAAGAGGCAATGTTTACAAGGCTGCCAGTCCTGGAGTGGATGGACAATGCCAGAGGTTCAATGAGTACAAGAGTTGCCCAGCCCTTTCACACCAGTATATCCAGACTGTTAAACCTGTTGAACCTAAGGTACCTACTCATCAGGATAAGGATGCTAAGGAGAAGATTGTTTTGGTCAAGTTTAAGGGTGAATCTTGTACCCCTAATGACCTTGAAGAGTGGCTGAGTAAAATGAGGAGTACTTCGTGCTATATCGTAAGTAAAGTCAGCGTTGCTGTGTTGCATTTAAAAGACTATGCACATACTTGGTGGAGGCACCTCCAACAAGAGGGGGCCCCTATCTACACGTGGGATGACTTCAAGGAGCAGATGTTTCAGACTTTTGTCTTTCCCCTTGCTAGAGACAAGCATATGTGGGAATGGTATGAGTTGACTCAGCAAGGGGCAGTGAGAAACTATATCAAGAAATTGTGGAAGCTCTCTCTGTTTCCCATGGCATTGATGACAGGAGGAAGTTGCTGAGGTTTGTTCATGGACTTCATCCCAGTATTGCTGCTGATGTGTTAGCTCAAAGCCCCAGCACCTTAAGGAAGCCATGAGACTAGCTGAATTATATGAACCCAAGTATAATTCAAAGGAGAGAGGTGTGGCTATTGGTCACTTGGACAGCAGACGTGCGAGTAAGCTTAGCTCTCCAATGGCTTCAAAGCAAGAGGAATCTTCTTCAACAACCTCTCCTATTCCCAATTATGCTATGTTTATGGTAGCAAAATGGGGAACACAAAACCCTATAGGGCTGAGGATGCAAAGGCTTTAATCAGGCCTAGCCCTAAGGAGGAGCCAAATGGTAAGAAGGAAAAGGTGGTTAAGCAAATGTCTCAGGGTATCATTGAGGATAGAAAGAAGAAGAATCCATGTTTATGTGGTGAGAAGTGGTCACCTGAGCATAGAAAGTTTGCAGAGGTAAGGCAGGAGCAAAGTTGATTATGATTGTTGAGATTGAAGATGATCCAATTGCAGATGACCCTGCAGGCAGAGCCATAATTTCATGATTGTAAAAATAAAGGCCAGGGTTATGTTGAGATTACCAAAAGGTAGCCCTCCTTTCCATTTGACCTAGGTGGGTCTACCTTCTGTAACACCATGATTAAGGGAGACTACCAGTCCTTGCCCTGATGCTCCTCAACTGTATTAAGGATACCAGGATTTCCAACTGGAAAAGTCGTGTTGATCATCAATTGACAGATTGAATTCAGAAGTTGGTTTTCACTTGTTCGGTCTTATAGTGGGTCAAGAGGACATGTAGAGTAATGCTGATGAGAGGAAGAGATAGTGAAGCGGTTCAAAATGGGCGTTGGATGGAGTGATGCTGGAAGCTTTATTGTTCATGGGAAGTCTACTACATGTAAAGAATCCTTATTTGTGGGCAAAAATGGTGGAGGTTATGAATGCTTGGGCCATATAAGAGCTCATATTCACCAATGCACGGTTGTTCTATGGCTTCCCTTTTTGAAGGGCATCAGTTAACATTACAGTATCTTGTACCAAATCTACTGAAGCTACTCCGAGCTCACTGATTCACACACACAGTTCTATGGCAAATTCAACATTCAACATAATATGTCTGAGCTTCTTGAGTACCTGTGGACAGTGCCTAGTCACCGCCATGCTCGGAAAATGGATGCTATCACACAGGAGAAGGGATTTTACTTGAGGTTCCTCAATCTTTTGATTAATGACAGCATTTTCCTACTTGATAAAAGCATGAAAAAGATCTCTGAACTCAAAGAGATGGAGCTAGAAATGGCCAATATGACTGAATGGGAGAATAGGCCAACACGGGGATTGCACTTACCTGTTCCGATGGGAGAAATCTATGGTTTGAATAGGCATGACGTTAGCCAATGAACACATGACTTCCACTTTGTTCCTCTCTGAGGATGGCAAGACAAGGAAAAGCTTTGCAATAGAGTATGGGAGCCAGATAGCCTGATGAGATTTTAGCAGCTCATCTAAGGAAAACAATTTAGAAAAGAAATCTGGTCAGCATTATGGTTGGGGTGAAAGGAATGCTGATTTTGAACCCTTTGCTTCTGCCTGGAATCTCAACGGCAGCATTTTCTCACCTTTTGGCTTACCTGCTCCATTCTTTCCTTAAGCTGCTTTGAAAAAACCATTGGGAAGAATTGTGGTACCTGCCCCTGTTGACCATATGCAGGAACAAGCCTTGCAGCACTCCAGGCTTCGAAGGTTAGGGAATTGGGTGCAGAAGTAGGTGATATGTGTACAAGGCGGGAGTATGCTCGATTGTTGATTGCAACAAGTACTACTCTGTCGAGGAGTCCAGCCCGCTACGTACACAGAAAATGCTTCCAAGCTTGCACAAGAGGACGTGTTACCTGAAGGTTCAGACTTCCCTTTCATTCAAGGCCTAGCTGAAGCAGGACTGAGTCACAGTTCTTTGCTAATAATGCTAATTATGTTGAGATGCATCTTATTGGTATCTTGGAAATCATTCACATGCAGCCTAGTTCATGACACAGGTTTGTGTCCTTGGTGCTTCGCTTGATGGCCTTCTATTTTTTGCCATTCCAAGATTGTAAATCACCTATAGGCCTGAATTGGATTTTGATCAGTCCTAGTTTTATTCTCCCTTTCAAAAGGACCTTGTAGTGCCCTACGTGCATTGATGTAATATAAGCTTGATAAATCCACTGCTTAACTTTCAGGACCTATGCTATTTTTCCTTTTTCAAATCAAGCGTCCTTTTGTTTTCCAGACTTAACGGAACAGTGTCTAGGTTGCTAAGATTATTTGTTCTTTACTATGGCATTTTGTGACGTGGGTACGGCTTCTATGAATTATACCTACAAAAACTCAATATTTTACTTAGATATCTAGGATGAAAGATTATGGCTTCGTTTACTTTGCTGGAAGTCTGCAACATGACCACCCCATGATGCATAATATCTTTCTTTTATTTGCATTGTGTAAGTTTTAAAGTTTTATTTTTGGGGTGGTTGACTGTTGGTGGCAGGCAACATTATCAATTTTTGCTCAACGAGTGAGCTGTAAATGGGATGAGATTTAAACCACAATGTTCAAGTATAAATGCGGATTGATTTACATACTGGCAATCCAGTGAGGCGACGGCACTTGAAAATAGTCAAGGAAAACCTAACTCCCATGCACTTAAAGTTGGTCTCAACTTGTCATGGATTTGGTAGCATTTGCAACCTACAATACATGAGTAATGATCCCTATGCTTTCTCATTGTAGACCCCATCACCACGTTTCCTTTGCTTGATGATATTCCCATCTTTGTCAACAAGTGTCTAGCATATTTACCTATTACTTCTAGCATCTTGCACTTATCCATGCTAGCAATTGAAGCTCCTTAAAGCCTCTATCACCAACTTCGGCAAAAATTATGTAGTAGGCATTTGATAATCTCCACAAAGACCCCTGTTGTTTGTGTTCATCCTCAAATTTGTCAAATCCGAGTATGAGGGGAGCAACAATAATTGACAAACATTAATTTATGGCTATCTCTATGCATAGGCAAACACTGTGCCCTAAACAAGCTATTGAAGTATGAAAGAATGCACAAAGACATGTATGTATTGCGGTCGTCACTATTTTTGTATCCGTTTGATCTTCAAAGATAGACATTCATGCAAGTGGTGATTGCCTCATTTGAGAAGCAATGCTATCCTTTAGCTTCATAAACCTTTGGCTCATTGGACCATCTCTCAGTGTTATATATCAATACAGGTTGGATTTTTTATCTTAGCAACACTCAAATTCATCACCAAGAAAATCTTTCGCTATTTTGACTCTTCTGATTCTCACTTGGATGACTCCTTTTAGTCCGCTTTCTTTTTCTTCTAGTCTCCCGAAATTGTCCACGCTTGTCACAATAGAAGAATATCTTCTTTTGTTTTTCCTCCATCACCAAAAGAATCGTTAGACTTGTTGTCGATCCTTTTGTTAGGACCTTGGGCTTTTTCTTGCATCAACATAGCTCGCAATTCTTTGGGAGTGCTCAACTTTGACCTTTTCAAAGTTATAATGCTAGCTTTGAAGCTCCTTTGCAACATAGACAACATTAGCATTAGCAACTAATTGCATCCAGCTTGTGACGGACTGATGTTGAGCTAATCCTTGACCAACTTCACTCTTGCGAGGTAGTCATGGACGACATCTCCCTCCTCCATCCTCATGGGGAACAAGTGATTTTGAAGGTTGAATATCCTTGTAGAGTTGTTTGTTCCCACAGGTCCTTTTCGATGTCCCATGCTTGATTTGAGGGATATGTCCGCTAAATGTGCAGAATCACTATATCTGTTTTCGTTTCAAGAATCAATGGAGAATGCCTCAACATCCTTTTCCTTCCACTCCTCTACTACCTCTGGATCTGGATTTACAAGTTCAACTATCTATCATGTCACATTCATTGTGTCCTTGGGGTTTTAGTTCTTCCTTTGTCATCACTTTCCACACCCTTCTTTTTGGTATCTAGATTCTTGACCATCAATTATCTAGGTAGTTGTCCTCGTCTAGCTTGCCTTGATCTTTGAAGTATGAAATAGACCTAACGTTAGTTGACCTTGAGTTTTGCAAGCTGAATTACATGTCCTTTTACGCAAAGGCTTTGATCTCCAAATAGCATGCACTTGTGAGTCTCTCGATATGTAAGCACGACTTTTCTAGATTGATAGCTACAATAGCATTCGTAGCAAAAGACTTGTTTGAAGGTTCAGTCCAAAATAGGCAAACCATGATACAAAATGATGTTCTCACTCTATCGACCATGTAGTAGACTGTGTGTTTCCTAGATGTGGGTCGGCTGGCAAATTGTTCCTCAAACACCTCTCCTTGCAACCGTTCTCCCTATTGAAGATCTTTTGTCGAGAGAGGGTAACGCATTAAATTATCCCTAGACCTCCCTGCTACTCTTTTCTATGTAGCTCTTGTATGGTGCAATTGTGAGTAAATTGCATAGACCCCCAATTGTCCTTGGGTTTGGGAGTTCTTGGACCCAAGGTGCTACCACTATGGGTGGGCTATTGCATGGTCATGAGAGTTTTTTGGGGGGGTAGGGAACTATTTTGCTAGGAGGTGGTGCAAATTGTGTGCCGGCTATGGGTGGGAAAGCGGAGGCGAAGTTGAATATTATGGGTTGTTTGTGTGTGGGGAGGGCCACAATTTTACCTAGGGTGGGGTATGCTGGAAGAGTGTGTTTACAGTGTAGGAGGTATTGTTGTGTGTATGAAGGTGTAAACTGGGCTATGCACCAAGGAAGGGACGTAGTGGTTGGATAGAGAAGGGGTGTTGGTGGCTATGGCCCTAATTTTAGGAAGGCATATCGCTTCACAAATTGGCATGTTTCTTCAAAGAAGTGGGGTATTTCTTCATGGAAGGATATCCACTTTTAATGAGGGGTGTATCCCCTAGTACTTCTGGACAAGTAGAGTTTGATTGGCTCTCTCCATCTCACCATTATCTCAGAACGATCTTCTCATCTACATGGACATTTATTAGCTCATTGGTTTGGATAATCTGGATGGATGGTTCCTCTCATTATAGGCAAATTTGGGTGGCAATTGGTGGTTTCATGTGCCTCGCCTATTTTACAAATGCTCAGCAAGGGTTGATTGACTCTCCCTTTGGCCATTTTTCCATAATCCCCATTACTCTTTTCGAGATCAGTCCTTAATGAATCAAATACTACATAGAAAAACTGATTAGTAAAGCATGCATGTTTGCAAACAATTAGTACAAAATCCACTTAACAATTAGTACAATATCCATAAGTAGATGAAGAAGGTAATCCAATGAATAATTTTGGGCTCAATAAAAAGTATTAGCTACAAATATAAGGATGGGTAAGGTTCCATGTGAGTGAAAGTACTTTTGAGTAGCCATGGAACAAAGTGACTTATTCACAGTATAGTTTTGTTTGCATGTTGACTATGATATACTATTTTCAAAATACATTGATGTGGCATAAAAATCCATCATTGGATAAGAAAGTAAAGTTGTTCATGTTTATGCACATACCATGCATTATATGAGTTTAACAACAACGAAAGGTGATCAAGTCCAAGCCTTTGGCCAGTTGCAATTAAATGAATGATGGGACTATGTGAGATAGCATACATGCTTCTTTCATGAGGTATAAGATTAAGGCATTTGTCAATGGCATTTGTTATTTGAATTGTGTTTTTTGAATGGTTTGCTTTTAAATTTCTTTATCATAAACGTTCATTTTGATTTTGGGATAATGAAAGTGATTCAAATTTGATATGCTATCTATGTTTATTTATTGGTTTGCATTGTAAAATAGAAAGTACAATTAAACATGTGTAATTACAAAATCTCTTTCCTGATGTGTTCAATTGGACAATCTCAAGTTATTGGGTGCTTTTTTTGGAGAGTGCTTTGTGGGACGATGTGTGAAAGAAAAGGCAAGCATGATGTGAGTCTCTCTCTTTTTGTGTTGCTCACTAAAATCTACCCCCCATCAATTTCTATTCCTTTTTTTTGGGGGGGGGGAGGGGGCAAAATTTAGCACATAAGCACCTAACGATTCTCGAAGAGGGATGGGTAAATTAGTTGGCACTTTCCTCTCAAGAGGAGTAAAGATTCTCATTCTCTCTTACATCATGTTTTCCCTTTGCAAAAGTTGGAGAAGGCATGTTCATGTCTTATAAGAGTCTGGAGTTCTCATATCCTCTGTGCTCAAGACTGTTAGTTGTTTGTCCACCAATTCTCCCATTGCTCCATTGGTTGCGCAACTCCCCCTCTCATAGCCTTGGGGCCCTTGCACGGGGTAGATCTTGCCAAAAATGAGGGAAAGCATGGGTTTGGATGGCCAAGGGGGGATGTGTAAAAGATGCATTCTACATGCATGAAATTATTCTTAGAGCATGGTCTAGGATGAGCACAAGTAGCAACACCAAGCCAAGGAGTAGTAAACTAAGGAGTAGGAGAAATGCCAAGGAGCCAGCCATGGAGGGAGGAACTAATGTGTCATCTTCACTCATCTCTCAGGTTAATTGTTGTGGTTTTCATGACATGGGTTGCACTGCAATAAAATGTTACTTGCAATTGTGAATAGAACTACCTACTTCAAGTTGCATCTCTGACAATTCAAACAAGTTGCATCTTTTTCACATAAAGAGAGCTACCAAATTGTGAAAAAGTATCACTTTTAGTTTTATCCTTGCCTCCCATCAATTCATTTCTTGTCTATTCTAATAAAAAATCGATTGATTTACATTCTTTGTCATGTGTCATTAATATATCATTATATCCATTGCTCTCTCTCTCTCTCTCTCTCTCTCTCTCTCTCTCTCTCTCTCTCTCCTCCCCCCCCGAACACCTCTCGTATGGCCGAATGAGGATCAAACAAGAGCAATGCCTCTCAAGAAAAATGTAACTTGACAAAGTAAGGAAATGAGCAACAAAGGCATGATAGCATACTTGAAGAATGGGAAAGCACATGTGGGAGAAAAGAAAAAAGTCAAGAGAAGAGAGCGGCACGTAAAAACAAATAGGGATGGTAGACCATAAGGATGAGGATATGGAATATAGACGGCATTAACATAGACAAAGTTGTTACAATTTTAGAAGAGCTAATAGAGATAGACACTCATATTGCACTTGGAACTTGGGAACACCACGATTATCATGTCCCAAGTCTCATCTGGAATAGTAAGATGATATAAAAGAAAGAGGACCTAGAGTGATAGCTTGTTACATGAGAGATGACCTCTTGGAACAAGTATCCATTGTTAAACAAGACCCTTTCAAGCAATATCTATGGCTTCAAGTATGCATACAAAAGTATGAAATTGACTTTGTAGCCTACTATTTTGTTCCCCCCCAATCATTATCTACAAAAATTAGCACATATCAATTGAATATCCCTTCTTTCACCTAAGCAAGGATATTGGAAATGTCTTGAATCAAGGTGAGGTGATTTTGATAGGAGATTTTAATGCAAGGCACAATCACTTCACACCAAATGTACAAAAATAGGTAAAGACCCCCTATTGTTGGAATATAATAATGATGACGAAGAGTTAAAATGGGCAAGAAATTAAAAGGATAAAAGTGACATCATGCAAATGGGCAAACATCTCTTGTGACTCCGAGAGTGTTTTGATCTTAAAATGGTAAATGGAAGTACCTTGTCCCCAAAATAAGTAGAATTTACATGCGTGACTCCTCAAAGGAGGAACATTGTAAACAACGTACTTATGTAACCCGTAACAGTTGAAAAATTCAAAACCATTACATTAGCAAGAAACTAATGGAGTCCCCCCGTAGCTTCACAGTGGAGTACTCTTTCACAAAGAGCAAATGGGACAAAGTACGCTTAAGATGGACTACAAAAAGCCATGCATATATGAAACAAAAATAGAAAAATTAATTAGTGAAATGGAGTGGCCAAGTACATGCCAAGATATGGACCAAGTTTTCTCTTAGGATCTTAAGGACACAAGCCATAAAGTATCTCATGAAAGATAAGGAATATGCAAAGAGATGCCATACAATGGTTGGTTTAATAAAGAATGCAAAACAGCCATATTGGATTGGTTTTAAGCCTCTCTTGAAGAAAAGGACATTAAGGAGAAAATATATAACATGATGATAAGGGGAAATAAAAATTAATTTTTAGGAAAAAATTCTCAAGAATTTAAGGTTCTATCCAAAAGATTTTAGGAAGAATCTACACTCTAAAGGGACAATTGAAATTGAAGTGTCTTGGAGAACATGATTGCAGACATTAGAAATCTTTACGAGACCAATGATAGACTAGCTTGTAATTTTGAAGACCTCAAATAGCCTTGTAGAAGAAGTTTTTTCAACCAAAGAAGGCATACAAAGTCTCATGAATAGAAAAACAAAAGACCCACAAGGTCTTATAGTCAATTAAGTGGGGAGGGGATCAACACCAAAAGATCAAAGAAATCTTGAAAATGGATATGAATGAGGGGTTTCCCACAAATTTGGCAAGTAAATACTTTGATCCCAAGTTCGAAGTCGAAACAAGGAGATGGAAAAGAACTATAGGACAATTATGGTAAGCAGTCTCATGGCAAAATTGTTTGGAAAGTTAGTGGAGAAAAGAATAACTACATTGTAGAGCCCGCTTTTTAGACTCAAACATTTCACAATGGATCACAGATTACTCTCAAGGCTATAAAGAGGAGTTGCTCAAAGTCCCTCTAAAACTAAGAGCTACCACATCCAGATTGTACGAAACAGTCCTAGCCGAGCTTACATATTTGATAAAAAAATCCACCCTGAAACCTCTTTTATCAGTGACGCAAGAGTGAAAAAAGGTTGCTCCCTCTCCCCCCCCCTTCTTTGGACTCTTCATACATGAACAAAATGAATGGATAAGAAAATGTTGGATGTGGCATCTAGATTACAGGATATGTGATTTTATTGCTTGTTTATGCAGATGATGTGGGCCTTTTTGCAAAACATGTAGCTTAGTTTCAAAATCACCTCAAATGTTTTCACAGATTTGTATAAAACCATAGGTATGATTGTAAATATTGATAAGATCAAGGTGATGATCCTTGGGAAGTCTACTTCTATTTTGTTTGATGCAAGCAAGCCAAATGTGTTGAAATGTTAAAACTATATAGGATTGGAATGCAAGGGCAACTGCATATGGAATTTGAGGGCAACTACAAATGGCATACTTGAATGCCTAAAAGCTTTTTGAGCTTACAAAACATAGGATCAGAATTTGAGGGAAACTATAAATGGCATACTTGGGGGCCTAAAAGCTTTCTTAGCTTACAAAATAAAGCAAGAAACCTAATATATGGAATTGGAGTATGAGGAAGCTCCTTTTATAGACTCTAATGGTGTATCCAGTGCATTGCCTTGCATAGATGTCAAAAAGGATGGTGCACAAATCTAGCAAAAGAAATGTGAAAAAGAATAGAGAGAATTCAAGAAAGGTTCCAATTAGGAGAGCTAAGGGAAAGAGTGTAAACTCCCTATCCAATGATTTTCACAAAAATTGGAATGGTACCTCTTGAGGGTGAAGCAACATGTCTCTTGATCTCTTGCATGTGCAATACAAAGTGGGATATCTCAAGCTAAGATTGATGTGAGAAGAAAAGGGCCATATTTGACATTGTGCAGTACAACGTGGTGGACATTGTGGAGAGGATGTAAAGGAAAATGAAGTTTAACAAGAAAGAGATAAACCCCATGCTAGTAGTCAATGAGCAATAGTATCTTAGGGATAATATCTCCATGTACAAGAGATAGGATATTTGTAGATTTAGAGTTAGCTCCCATAACCTAGAGGTAGAGACTCATAGATAAGTGAAAAAGCCCAAGCTTTGTAAAATTTGTGAGGATAGGTTGATTGAGGACGAGCATCACTTTATATTGTAGTATTAGGGATACTCAAATATCAGAGCAGTAAAAGATATGTAGATGGGGTATCAAGATCTGATGACCTTCTCTCCCTCCTAGGAGGACAAGTTGGAGCTACCTTTGATCTAGATGGCAACACATAAAAAGAAAATCCTAGCATTTAGAAGCAAGAATTTACTACTACTAAGGTGATCTTAGAAACCCTCTATAGTCTTTCACCAAAAATTGGGTGCCTCATAGGGATATGCAGCCCTCTCCAAGACCATAGATGTGCATACTCCTCCCTACTAGGTTTCTCATTTTTAGTTCTACAAAGTTGTAATTTTGTTCATGGTCTCAGTAACTTTAGAGTGACTTGGGTAGCTTTACTAACCTTAGCGTAGATTGTTTCTTTTTTTGTCCAACGGAGTTATGTCTAGAACTTTCTAGACCTTGTATTTTGTACTTGCTTTTTCAATCTACGTATTTATAGTGATCATATAGTGGAAGTATTTATAGTGAGGACATCTTGTAGAACTTATCCACAGTTCCTCCTCTTAAGTTACAATTATAAAAGGCCAAGACAATGTTGAAAGTGTGTGGAAATTGGCTTGGTCAAGATATCTGTGACTTGCCCTTGTGTGTTGGACATAGTGATCATACAGTGGAATTCTTTATAGTGAGGACATCCTGTATAACTTATCCTAAGTTCCCCCTCTTAAGATACAATTGTAAAAGATCAAGATGATGTTGAAAGTGTGTGGAAATTGGTTTAGTCAAGATATTTGTGACTTGCTCTTGTGTTAGACAATGCATGATGCCATCTTTTCACCAAGGACTATTTCACAAATGGTCTTGTAATGCACTTTTATGCATTTGATTTTGGTAGGAAACACTAGGTTCTTTGCCATTATTGATTGAAAATGGGATTAATGAACCCAAAATAAGATTTTTTTTCCTCTTTTGTATGGTGGACATTGAAGAGAAAGAAAAAGACGAGGTGGTAACCAAGAAGGACACCAGGTTCAAAAAAGAAAAGTTGAAGAATCTAAGAGGAATCTTTTGGTTGAGATGGGATAAGAGGTGTCTTGAAAAAGGGTGTAGGGTGTCACAAGTGCAAGGTGGATGAAAATCTCAATCTTTGAAAGAAGCCATTTGAGCCAAATTGCCTCATGAGCAATGTTGATGGATCCTTTGTGTTAGAAGATAAAGGTGGATTTTTTTATTTTTTATTTTGAGGTGGAGGTTGCTAACTATAGCCAACACTCCCTATAGTGGAATATTGTCTAAACATTTTCCCAAAAATCACAAGTGCTTCTTCATATATCACTCCTTTCCTTACTATGTATGCACATGAATGTAAAAGGATAGATAGAGACTTAGATCCTTGAATAGTGTAGTAGTATGGTAGAAGAATAGATCATGGATTAAAGATTGCTCCAAACAAATGGAAAAAACCTGATACAAAAGGGTGTGCTCTGAATGCCACCATCTAGCAAATAGGATGCTCCCTAGATGTGGACCCCTAAGAACTCAAAACTGTCATCTACCTCCTCTTGGCACCTTCAATCTCTATCACCCTACATACTCTCCTAGATTTTAAGTGGGTTGCATAGTGATGCCCTTCTTGACCCTCCTGTTGAGATATCGAGCTCCACTCGCGATATGCCAGGGTGACCGTTGTGCATTTATGTCACCGACTTGTTAGCTATAGATGCGGTTGGTACACCGCCCACGAATAATAGCTGGATGACAGCTATCCTTATCTACACTAGTTCGTGGCTCAGTTAGTATGCCACCTTAGTTAGTTGAGTTTGGTTTGAGACCCACATATAGGGTTCTTCTATTTCTTTGTACTAGAGTTCTTTTGGTTTTGACAACTAAGAAGAGGAAAACTGTTTTCAGCCTCCACCTTTGTGTGTATTCCCCCATTCTGCTTGTGAGAAAGCCTCAAGTGAGACTCCTTCCCTCTCTCCCACTATCTTCACATGGTATCAGAGCCTTGTTTATGGTAAGGAGCTCAAGAAAGAAAACCGAGTTCGCAGTGTCCTGGTAAGAGGACCAGTGTTGCTTTCCTTTTTCGAGTTTGGGAGCAAATCTCTGCAGGTAGCACAGCCAGAAGTGCAAGAGTGCACTGTCTCAGATTGAGACGCCCTTCGCGGTGTGGCGAGAGGGCATTACATGCTGCAGGTGTGGGCAAAGCCCTCAGTGACTTCATTTTTCTGATTCGAGGTCATTTCGAGGCCCGTTTTGGAGGCGGAAGTTCTCCGCAGGCACTCAGAAAAAGGCCTTGTTTGGGCTATGCGACCACTGTTCTGCAGGTCGGTGAAAAGTTACCGCAAAAATTGCATTGTATGCCTGTGCGCAGAGATATTGGGAGTTGCAGAATCATCCTTATTGCCTGTTGATGCAAAATCGTCACTAGGAAGTGACTGTGTGGTCAAAAAAACCACTTTCGTCAGGTTTGCAGATTTGCCCTTGTGAGGCAGAAGCTGTGTTTTTTGCAGTGACAGAATATTTTGCAGTGTTCTGTAATGGCGTCTGATTCTCTTTCACAGATTGTCACTGAAAAGCTTGACAAGAACAACTTCCAAGCATGGAAGTTTAGAATGACGAATTTCCTTTGAGAGAGCCAGAAAAGTTATGTACTGGCTGTCTATCAGTATTTCAGATTCAATGATTGTGCATATTCAGGATGCAAGTATGCCAAAGGTGGGATGGGATACTTTGGCTAAAATGTACAGCACAAATACGCAGGCCAGGAAAATGCAGCTCAAGTAGGAGCTGCACAATGTGCAGAGAGAAAATATGAGCATCAATGACTACCACATGAAGGTGAAGAAAATTGCGGATGCACTTGCTTCCATTGGGTCGCCAGTGGATGATGACGATTTAGTTTCTGTGACCTTGAATGGTCTAGGAAAGGATTATGCACAGTTCCGCACATCCATTGCCGTCCGTGAAAAATTTGCTGATTTTGAGGAGTTGATTGCTCTTCTAATTTTTGAAGAGCAGAGAAATGGTGGTGCATCTTCTTCAGGAGGAACCTCAAAAGAAACTGTCTTCTACTCAAATGCTGGAAGGGGTAGAGGCAGAGGTAGAGGAGGCCGATCTGGAGGCCATGGTAGAAATTAAAATATGCAGCAAACTTAAGAAAACCAGTCCTATGCAGGAGGACGTGGTAACTCTAGAGGCATGGGGAGCCAAAGAGGTCGTGGTGGATGGCAGAGAGGTCAAAATGCAAACAGCAATGTTGAATGCTACTACTGTGGTAAAATGGGGCATATGGCTAAAGACTGCTACAAAAAGCAGAATGACATTATGAATGGAAAATTGCAGCAAGGCAATTATGCATCCTCTAGTAGACAGGGTGATGACAGAAATGAGCATTTGTTTATGGTACAGCATATGACAAACTCTATGACAAGTGTAGAAGAAAGCAATGATGTGTGGTATCTTGACTCAGGTGCGTCAAACCACATGACAGGTCATGCTGAATGGATGCAGGATGCAAGGAAAATGGAAAAACCAGGATTTGTGGAGACTGGTGATGATACTGCACATCCTATTGTGCAGATTGGAAAAATTCCTTTGTCTATGCAGGATGGGAAAAAGAAATACTTGTCTGATGTATTTCATGTCCCGAACATTACCAAGAACCTGGTTTCTGTTGGTCAAATGGTTGAGCAGGGCTTGCAGATCAGATTCAATGCTCATGGATGCTTTGTTGAGGATATGAAAAATAATGGTCACTTGATAGCAAAAGGAAAGAAGAAGGGCAGGATGTTTACGCTGGATGCGGACATGCTTGAATTGAGTGCAGCAATGTTTGCACATGGGACCGGTGTAGTTGCAGATATTGATATCTGGCATAAACGCATTGGTCATGTTAATGTACAACGACTTAAATCAATGCAGGCCCAAAATATTGTTGCAGGATTGCCTAAATTCAAGATTGCAGAAATGCATAAGGTGTGTGAAGCCTGTCAATTTGGAAAACACGCAAGGAAACCATTTCCTAAGCATGTTCAAGAGAGTAAGAAGCCATTGGAATTAATCCACTCTGATGTGTGGACTACTGAAGCTGCATCTATTAGATTTTTATTGGGCCAAAGCAGTTGCTACAGCAGTTTACATAGAACAGGACTCCCACTGCAGCAATACATGGCATGATGCCAGAGGAGATGTATACTGGTAGGAAACCAGATATTTCCCATTTGAAAATTTTTGGTTGCATTGCCTATGTTCATGTGCCAGATGAATTGAGGTCCAAGTTGGATCCAAAAGCTGAGAAGTGCGTCTTTATTGGTTATTCTCTGCACAGCAAAAAGGGTATAGATGCTATAACCCTTCTACTCGTAAGTTTACAATGAGCAGAGATGTTGTTTTTGATGAGATGAGCAGCTGGTATAAACCAGTAAATGTGATGATTGATGTAGATGCACAAAATGGTAATGCTGCACAGAATTCACAGCAGTGGTGCCGAAGGACGACCTTGATTCATTGCTCTGAGGAATTAGCTTTGGTGTCTGAAGGATTGTACAAAGGCGGGAGTGGTTCACATACCTTGCCATGGATAGGTAGATTGAGATCAGGAGAATCTCCTCAAAGCAATGTAGATAGTGGTACGCAGGTATCACGAAAAGGAAAAGAGAAGGTAGATTAGCCCATGTTTGATGTGAATGGAGGTCACTCTTATGTGGATGGTGAATCCAGTGGCTCAGAACAGAGCATTGATGATGAGTTGGGTATTCCTTCTGTTGTTACACCTGGAGTAAGAAAGACCAGGGATGTTTTGAGAGCACCTGGAAGTGAGTCTATTTTGCGCAGGTCTACCAGAGCTAGGTATCCTGTGGATAGGCTGAAATATGATGGATTTACAGCCATTCACTATGCCTATATGGTCAAAGTGATACAGGAACCAGAACCCATTTCTTTTGAGCAAGCCATGGGAAAAGAAAAATGGGAGAAAGCCATGGATGAAGAAATGGATGCCTTGGATGCAAATGCAACATGGGAATTGGTGCCTTTACCTAAAGACAAGAATGCAATTGGCTGTAAATGGGTTTATAAGGTGAAGCACAATGCAGATGGTTCTGTGAACAGATACAAGGCAAGATTAGTTGTCAAGGGGTATGCACAGACATATGGCATTGATTATGAAGTCCAATTGCAAGGATGGCGACTGTAAGAGTAGTCATTGCTATGGCTGCATCAAAGGGATGGTCTTTACATCAGATGGATGTAAAGAATGCCTTCTTGCATGGTGATTTGCAAGAAAAGGTCTATATGGAGCAGCCACCAGGTTATGTGCATGCTGTTCATCCTGAGTTTGTTTGCAGGTTGAAGAAAGCCTTGTATGGCTTGAAGCAAGCACCTAGAGCATGGTCTGACAAGATAGGACAGTATCTTGTTACTATTGGCTTTCAGATTTCCAAGGCAGATTTCTCACTCTATGTGAGAAAAACAGAGAAGGGTATTATGCTGCTTGTCATTTATGTTGATGATTCGATCATCACAGGTGATAGTGATGAAGACATCCTTCATGTGAAAATGCTATTAAAGCAGAAGTTTGAGATGAAGGATTTGGGAGAGCTATGTTATTTCTTGGGCATTGAGGTGATTAGATCACCAAGTGGGATACAGCTCTTGCAGAGACAGTATGGACTGGACATGCTGTCCAAATATGGGATGACAGGTTGTAAGCCTATTTCAGTTCCTTTGGAGCAGAATGTGAAGCTGAGCGCAAATGCAGGTGAGCTTCTAGAAGACCCTACTATGTACAGACGCATAGTAGGAAGTTTGATTTACATGACTATTACCAGGCCAGATTTGAGCTATGCTGTTGGGTTGGTAAGTCAGTTTATGCAGGCTCCAAGGAAACTGCATTTGGATGTGGCTAGATGCATACTCAGGTATGTGAAGTCCACATTGCAGTACGGACTATTCTATGAGGCTGGGGTTTAGATATAGTTGCATGGATACACTGATGCTGATTGGGCTGGTAGTATTTCTGATGGACGATCTACCAGTGGATATGTGTTCTTTTTTGGGAGTGCTGCAGTCACTTGGAGCAGCAAGAAACATCCTATAGTTGCCTTATCGAGCACAGAGGCTGAGTACAGGGGTGCAGCAATGGCTGCATGTGAGGTAGCTTGGTTGCATAAGCTACTCTATGATATGCATCAGTCTACAGATGGGCCAGTTGTCATTTATTGTGACAACATGAGCAGTATACACTTGGCAAATAACCCAGTCTATCATGCTAGAACAAAGCACATTGAGGTGCATTATCACTATGTGTGGGAGAAGGTTTTACTAGGTCTTATTGATCTAGTTTATGTCAGCACAGAGGATCAGGTAGCTGACATATTCACGAAGGCATTGGGCACAGAGAAGCTGCGCAAGTTCAGAGACCTGCTTGGTGTGCAGGAATTGGGATTGAGCTCGAGGGGGAGTGTTGAGATATCGAGCTCCACTCGCGATATGCCAAGGTGACCGTTGTACATTTATGTCATCGATTTGTTAGCTACAGATGCAGTTGGTACACCGCCCACGAATAATAGCTAGATGACAGCTATCCTTATCTACACTAGTTCATGGCTCAGTTAGTATGCCACCTTAGTTAGTTGAGTTTGGTTTAAGACCCACATATAGGGTTCTTCTATTTCTTTGTACTAGAGTTCTTTTGGTTTTCACAACTAAGAAGAGGAAAACTGTTTTCAGCCTCCACCTTTGTGTGTATTCCCCCATTTTGCTTGTGAGAAAGCCTCAAGTGAGACTCCTTCCCTCTCTCCCACTATCTTCACACCTCCTAGCTACTTCTTGATGAACACCCACAAGCTGAGTGCTTCTCAAACCTTTTAGATCATGTAAACTTTCTGTGTAATGTATTGCTCTTCACCCTAGAGTTGATTTTATGATGTACTGTCTATTCCCTAGTGATTCCAAGTCCCTCTTCAGAGGTTATGTTGAATGAATAGGGACCAAGGCTAGGCCTTAAGAAATAATCGACCATGTTAGGTCTATAGATTGGCCCAACCAATTTGTTAACCTATAACTGCTCCATATGCCCCGCTTGACTACCACATGGTGGTGGTACATTGGTGCAAGCTATTATGATCCTATTCTCTCTACCTCAAAACTATTGTATAGCTTTGATTTGATGTTTTCTATAGCCTTGTAGCCCTTTTTGTGGCTATTGCTATTGTGCACTTTGTGCCCTCTAAGTTTGAAGAGTTGAGAACATTGCATGGCATTACATTTCACATGTATTGTGTTGCATAAAATACCACTAATGTTCTTCTTCATATGTAGGATAAAGGGGATAAAAGTAATACTAAAATGACTTTACAAAGTAGGGTTAAAGTGATTTCTCAATTCTACTCTTAAGAAAAGCTACCATTATGAGTTCTTTTGTGAGAGTTGATTCCTAGGGCAAGGAACTTAGGTGGAGGAGATGTGTCTTTTAAGATGTCCACAAAAAGTGCAAAATCTAGAGTGGTTCTATTGAATAGAATGTGAAGAGATGGGCATGAGGACCTAAAAATTTTTTGGGTTAATGATCACATCTGTGCTCTTGGGTGGGCTATAATGCCAACTCATGTTATGATCCAAGGTTTCTCAATCCATGAGCAAGCAAATATTTTAGTATTGATCCACAACAAAATATTTTTCAAAAAATTCTTTCTTACAATGAAACTTTGTTTTTCTTACAATGAAACTCTATTTTCTATGCTCAATGTGAAAAAGTAATTGATCACTTGCAATGGGCAAGCTCAAGGAGGAAGGTATCAAGTCCCAAATAACATTATGCAAATGATTTCAACGAGATAATGAGGATCATGGGTGCATGCCATCCAATTTCTTGGGGTTCATGATTAATGAACTAGGTACAAATTGGAATTCTATAAGAACCATATATAGTGGAGGGTCACATAATGCAATGAAGAGTAGGGGAGTTATTGTGCATTTTCCATGGCCACGAAGTATGAAGGTGCACACAAATCAATATGTCTTTTGTTCTTATCAATGGGAGCACAAAGTGATATGTGAAGAATAGACACTATGATCAACACCAAAAGAAGCATTTAAAAAATTACAATGCAATTGAGCTTGGTGGAAATTAGGCAAAGAGGAAAACAAAAATATACTTGCAATGGATAGTTGCTTAAGCTCATGATAGTATTGAGTAGCCCATTCATGTCAATTTTGGATTTGTCTTTGATAGTGCATTCATCTCCATCAAAGATGACTCGGTAGTTGTGTTCCGTCGTTTGACCTACAAGAGAGCACACCCCCTAGAGGATGATGGGAACAAGTCATGTTACAATCTTTATGGATGGTGACTTGCATGCAAATTTAATAGCGCAGCTCAGCATGCATTTATTAAGTTCCTCCTTGGTCCAATTCCTCCACTTATATGTCTAGAATAAATGGGTTAAGAATTTTTCAGTTACAAAGGGTTTGGTGGCTACGATGTAAGAGTCCTTAGGAAAGGTTAATATGCCTTTTTGTGTGAGATAATAGAGATGGCCACAAAAGTATACCATCAAGGGCTATGGACGGTAAGAAATAAACCTCTATAGCTAGAGAGTTGGTTTCTTGAATTTTTTGATTTTTCATCAAACAAGCCAAAATCAACATTTGTTATATTCTAGGTGGGTTATCAAATTTACATTATCTTTGTAGTGGACTAGGAGTGATTTTGGGTGTTGAGAAGGAATAAAGCCAATAGGCAACCCTCATGTTTGCCCTATGTGTGCACTCAATTAGATTTTGCCGAAATTCTATTATGTCACTAGTGATGCACTTTGGGAATGCTTAGGTATATAGGGAACAATCCCTACATAGTTTATAAAAATATGCCTAGCTTCTACTTCTATGTTGCCTCTCGAGCCACATGATCAAAAAGTACCCACAAAAAGGCTACATTAAAGCCTCCAAGTAACCCTCAAGTGTGCACTCAACTAGATCTTGATGAAGCTCTATTATGTCTAGTGATTCGCTCTGGGAATGCTTAGGTATATAGGGAACAATCCCTACCTAGTTTACATTTGCCTAGCTTCTAATTCTGTGTTGCCTCTCCAGCCACATAGTCAAAAATTGCCCACAAAAAATGCTACATCAAAGACTCCTTATCCTCCATCACAAAAGAAATAATGGGATGCTAAGAACTTCAAGGAGAATCCACCTCTTCCTAGGGAGTCAATTCTTGCTAAGGAGACTTCTCAATCAGTGGCAAGCTTCTATTTAGGAAACATCCCCCTTAGAGGATAAAATCCAATTGAAGATAACATCCAAGAATTCCTTTGATGTGCTAAATAGTATTGATAAAAAAATGGACAAGTGGACTCACAATTACAAATGTGTGGAGACCTGCCTTCAACATTTCCATACTTGATACTATTTCTTGGGAAGAGATAGTCAAGGGTACTCAAGAGATACTAAAAAGGGCAAGAAAAAATGTACTAGGGCACCACGAGGGCCTACTAAACTAATGAAATGAAAGGCCTCGTTGTAGATTATTGGGAATTTTGACATCAACAAAGAGGATGTATGTATTAAAGCTTGGATACTAGAACTAGAAGGGAAAGAAAGACTCAAGCGAAAGGGCTCTCAAGCTCCTTGTAGAGAAAAGAGAGATGAGGGTACAAGAACAAAACACAATGAGCCAAGTAAATATTATTTATTATAGGGCTTGGTGGGTAGCTTATTGATAGACCAACAAAAGAAACATTTAGACTAATCAAGAAGAAAATCATGTATGAAGAGATAGCTCTTTCAAAGAAGAGTGATGACACTTATGCCTCCACTATTTCCGATGCTAGAATCCAATGTCAATCGGCTAGAATAGATCTATTGAAACTTTCAATTTGTTCTTCCTAAAACCCATTGAGATTGAATTAATTAAATAAAGCTATTGATGGAATTGATAATGGCAAAACACCAAGCAATGATGGACTACCCATTGAATTCTATATAGTTTTATGAGACCTTGTTGGTCGTTACTTCTTCTAGTTTGGTACTTAAGTCTGGCATCTATTGTCTTCCCTTATCATGGTGATGGAGGGATCATTAAGTTGATTCCTAAAGGAGGAATAAAGAATGAACTCAAAAGTTAGAGACCATTAACAATTTTAAACTATAGCTATAAAGATTTTGCAAATGCACTTGGACTAAGTATCCGAATGAGAATGAGCAAATAGATTTTCCATGAATAGAAGATCTTCATTAAGAGTAGGCATTTACAAGAGGCCCTCATAAACATCTAGGAGGGATGTGAGCATGCAAAAGATGTGAGCTTCTTGAAAGTTGAATTTGATAAAGCTTATGAAAACTCTGTAATGGGGCTTCTTAATCTAGTCCCTTCAAGACCTGGGGTTAGGATTAGTTTTCATTTCGTTGATTCATATTTTGCTGACAAAAATTTGTGTGAATGGGGGCATTCCATCTAATCATTCCCTCTAAAAATATCCATTAGGCACGGGTACCCCATAGTTCCACTCCTTTTTTCTATGTAATCCAATCCCTTCAAGACTTGGGGTTATGCCTAGTTTTCATTTCCTTTATTTTTGTTAAAAAATGCCAATGTAGAAATTTGTTAACAAATATGCCAATGCAAAAATTTATGTGAATGGGGGGATTCCATCTAATCATTCCCTGTAAAAGAATCCATTAGGCAGGCATGCCCCATAGTTCCATTGCTTTTTTCTACTATATTTGATGCTCTTGGATGGCTTATTCACCAACAAATTATGGAAGGAGATCTCAAGGGGATTGAGTTACCCTTAGGGATGTATGGTAGATTAGAATTTTGTTGATGTTACAAACTTAATAGTAAGGACTACGCAAAAAAAGAAATTAATAAGATCCTTTCATCTTGTGAAAATCTTTTCTCTAGCCTTAGTATCTTTGATAATCACTCTAAAATAGGCTATCTCTTTAGCAAGTAAAGAGTGCTTAAAGTTAGCAAAGGTCAATTTCTTTAGACTACTAGGAATTCTTGTGGGATTTGAAGTGCTAATGAAAGATAGATGTGTTTGGATTTTGGAAAGGTTCAAGGATAAGATTGCATCCTCATGGCTTATTAGAGTAGACACTTCATGTGCCTAGCTCCTACTCAAAAACACTTCTAAATTAGACCAATACATGCACCTAGATGGAAAATCTATCCTCTATTAACCATAAGATATAACCTAAAACTTGCAAGAAGTGATCATTAGAGGTCCCTCTATTAGAATTCTCAGTCCATAAAGGCCTAAATCATGTTTTTAGAAAGAGTATTGACTCCATTTGGTGCACTACAATATTTAGTTGTGCAAATCTAACTAAAGTTGGTATTAAGAAGGCCACTTCTTAGCAAAGGCATTCAATCTAGGCCCAATCATGGTATCAAGTGAGATCAAATAGAAAAAAAAGGCCTAAAATCAAGGAAAATAATCAAGACCAAGATGGATTTGTGGCAAGGTGGCACTTCATGGAAAGGAGGGAATGTTTTCTTCTTTGAAAAATAATTCAATTTGTGGGCAAACCTCTTCCCTTGGGATCCTTGATCCTTTAGCTTTCTAAATTTTGGTCCCTGGCTAGTAGTTTGTTGGGAGTTGAATCTTTTCCCTTTGTTAGCCTTGGTGAACTTTAGAACCCTCTCTCCTTAAGAGGATATGGGGATCTCTCTCACCTTCCCTTTGTTCATAAAATTTTCATGGGCCAAAGCATCATAGGTGGTATTAGCTTGTTACTTTTGACTAGACACTTGATTTGATGGTGTAAGCCTTCATGGATCTAGAAACTCTTTGAGTCTCTATTGGAGGGTGGAAAATGTTAAATAGTATTATTTTACAACTAGGCTCCTTTAGTTTGATCAAAGAAGGTATTCATTTTGGAGCATATTCCCAAGCAAGCAACTCTCTCAGTTTGCTACCTCTAACTCAAGCTACGTCTTTTGTGCCAGCACTCCGTTGTACTAGTTAATACCCAACCGTCTCTTCTTTGCTAGCTGCTGATTGTAAAAGAGTCAATGATTCATGTACTATTGCATGCAAAGATGGATTTCATGTAACCTTGCCATTCTACTAGTTGTAGTTATTGGCTAGGCTATTCATGTCAAGTGCTTCACTTTGTTTTGTTCCACACCTGGGACTTGTCTTCTGTTTCTATTGTTGTCACTTCCTCTTTAGCGTTGACTTGGGACAACTTCTGAATTTTTGTCATGGGCATTGTGATATTTAGCATTGGGTTCATGATTGCAAAACCTCCATCATCTTTATGGCCTTCATCTATGTCAAACTGCTTTTTTTAACTTCTTCAAATTTAACATTGTGTTTGTATTTTTCTTCATGTAGAATCACCACTTTCTCAAGGTGAAGGGGTGTTTGAATCGTGGTGCATAGTAGAAAGGAATTTTTCCTTTCTACTCTCAGTTAGGTCTTGGCATCACATGTAGTGCCACTCTCATGATGTGCAAATGGAAAGAGATCACATTGTCAGCATAATGATCGATATCTTTTATTGATTGACATTAAACGTTTTTATCGTGGTTGTCGTTTCCTTAAATGTGGGGTTGCTATAGGTTAATCGATGTAGTTTGATTGGCTTTTCCATCATGCTCATGGGGCTATTGTGGGTGTTTGTCTCAATAGTACAACTGATCATGGGAAAATAGTTTCCCTCATCATCTCCTCTCTTTGGTGGGCCAGTTCCTTCAATTTGTGTGCCTTCAGCTAGGTCTCTTCCATCGGCTAAGTCTTTAAGGTTCATTCCCTGCTCATCGTCAGAAATTTTTTGTAGGAGGGTTCCTTCTTATTTGTGCCATCATGAGGTTGTAGATCGTTGTCTACATTTCATCTAGGCTATGATGTGTCTAGACTATCGTCAAGTTTTGCCCGCAATTTGGGGTTTGCAATTCACTACCTGTATCTTATTTTCTCTCTATTATTGAGGGCTAGAGCAGAGTTAGTTTGTTTGCTTCATCTTTTTTTGGATCGAGGAGGATGGAGAGGCTATTGTGTCTTAGAATGTATGGGGTTTAGGGCCTCAAGCTAGCATCTAATACCATATATAAAACATGGAATACATGGATATATGGAGGGGGTCATGATGGTTACTAGAGGTGTGTTAATTGACATCACCCAAGACGTGTGTGAACAAGACCTTAATGGTCTTATGTTCACTTGGCCACTTAATACTCCCATATGTGGTTTCATTCATGCCTTGTGTGCATGCCAAGACATTCTAAAACAAGGTGCAAAATTTCATTGGGCCTACTAAAACTCAAAATAATGATGGAAAATTGACGTATTTTATGGGGATTTTTTGTAAGTCGAGTTATTTCTTTGAAATGAGAATGTTTACAAGTGCTTGAGTGGTCTCAACAGTAGCAATGGGTTGTTTTTGCTATAGTTGTTTGGACATTCATCCTTGAGAATGGCATCCACTTGTTGTCTCATGAGATTTTTGGACAACTAGTTTGTAGATTAGATATCTCTCAATCCTCGAGGATTTGAAGTCTAAGTCCAATTGAGAAGTTGTAGATATTTGAATAAGCTACAACTTGGATTTTGGAAGCAAACCCATCCAACATTTATAACAAAGTTATGCTGCTATCAAAATAGCCAAAAGTTGTTTTTGCTATAGCTAAGAAAATGCATTGAAATTGCAAAAATTTGTGGATAGCTAGTTTACAACTTGATTATCTCTCAATCTTTGAGATTTTAGAGTATGAATCCAACTAAGAAGTTGTAGGTCTATGAATAAGCTACAAATTTTATTTAGGAAGAAAAACCTTCTAACATTTTAAACAAAAGTTATGGGGTTGTCAAAATAGCAAAAAGTTGTTTTTGCTACAGCCAAGAAAATGCCTTAAAATTGCAAAAATTTTTGGATAGCTAGATTGCAACCTAGTTATCTCTCAATCTTTGAGGATTTATAGTATGAGTTCAGTTGAGAACTTGTAGATCTATGAATAGGCTACAACGTTTCTTTTGGAAGCAAATCTGTTTGACATTTATAACAAAAGATATGATGCTGTCAAAATAGCTAAAGATGTTTTTGAAAATGCCTTGAAATGCATGTTTGTGAAATGTATGATTTACTTGGGATTCCTAATTATTACTTGGATTTTATTTTAGGAATCAACTTTTAAATTCTAATTGATAATTTTTTTTGGAATATTAAAATGCCATAGATTTTATTGATGCTAATCTAGATAGAGTGACAAGGATAACAACTGTGTGTGGCTTCCATAGCTTGAATGAATTGTTCTAACCTTCATTCGATTGTTCTTTTGGGCAAAAACTTCATTCGGTTGTGATGGTGCCAATTGATTTGGCATACCTCTCCATCAAATTTGAATAATGAAACCTGTGGCGTGATTTAATGGACTTAAAACATGGCGTTGGCAACTTCGAGGAGTACTTTGTGGTGGATTATCTCCATTTATTGTAATATAGGAATGCATTATTTGTTGGAGATTACTCTTGAATGTTTTTGTATTTTGTATAAGAAACAATACAACGTCTGTGCTCAATAGATAATAGGATCTCGTATGCAAGAGAGAAAAGCAGATAGTATGGAGAATCAAAAATTTGATTACTGTAAGACTGATATTATAGATGGTGCTGCCTCCCAGCCATGCGCTCCTGTGTGAGAAGCTTCAATGGCATGCTGAAAACAGTAGAGGATGGAGGCTGGATGCTAAGGAATTAAGGTTGCTGTAGCCAGTGATGATGATGGGCTTCATGGGCTTGCTCTTATATAGCCACCAGTCATAGTCAGGTAGACCCAATTGGGAGACCGACTGAGTCAGCCCAAAATGGCTGACTAGAGGTTGGTCTTGAAATAGGCCACTGACCACACGTTAGAACCATGGTGTAGAATAGAGCAACTAGCCTACGGTCCCTATTTGGCCCAGAGCCATCCGAGATCATTTGGGGCTCCAAACGGGCCCCGTAACCGGAGAGTGGGTTGCCCCGAGAAATGCCCCGTCTAACCTTAGTGCAATCAGTCATGGGATGCTTTTCCATACTTGCATGTAGCCTAGTTGGCAGTGCGCCAACTCTATCTAAAGCAGTCCAACCATCAGGCCACACATGGCCCCCATCTGGTGTCCAAACCAGGACCTACCTGATAACCGAGCTACTCAAATGCCTTCTCCTCATATGGGGGGCTTACAAGTAGAGTTAGCTGGTTCCCACATAGTTACACAAGAGTGGAGCATTGATATCTAACACCCCCCCTCAATGTCCACCCGCAAGTGAACTTACTTTTTTGGCCCAATGCCAAGTCGATGAAGATGCCTCTCCATCAAGTCTCTTCCAAGAGCCTTCATGAAGATGTCCACAGCATTCTCTGTAGTTGGACAATACACCAAGTCGACCTCTCCATCCATGATGAGCTCGCATACAAAGTGATATTGAATCTCAATGTGTTTTGTGCGAGTGTGGAACATAGGGTTCTTTGCAATTGCCATGCATTTCTGATTGTCACATGATAACTGTGTAGGCTTGTTTTGCACTACACCCATGTCCCCTAAAATCATCCTCACCACACTGCCTCACAAGAAGCAAAACATGCTGATTTGTACTTAGCCTCGGCAGAAGAAAGAGCAACTGTGGGTTGCTTCTTGCTGACCCATGACACAGCTCTAGATCCAAGTGAGAAACAGTAACTTGTCATTGATCTCCTATTGTCCACATCTCCAGTCAAGGTGTTGCCTTGGTATAGGTGATGCCATAATCAAGTGTGCCTTTGATGTATTTCAGCACCCGCATCACTGCCCTCCAATGGTTCTCCCGGGGCTTATTGGAAAACCTGCTTAGTATACCAGTCGCAAAACTGATGTCTGGCCATGTGTTGCACAAGTAAATCAAATTGCCCACAAGCCTTCTGTACTTCGCTTCATCCACCAGTGGTGATGAATCCTCATTTGAGAGCTTCATGTCAACCTCCATAGGGGTGCCAACTGTCTTACGCTCAGCCATGCCCTTCAGTATCTCTCCAGCATACTTTAGCTATGAGATGAAAATCTGTTTTGGCTCTTGCCAAACTTCAATCCCCAAACAGAAATGCATCAGTCCGAGGTCTGTCATTTCAAACTCTCTTCCTAGCAACTGCTTTGTCTGTGAGATCTTTTGTTCATGGTTCCCTGTTATGACAAGGTCGTTCACATAAAGGACCACGATCATACACCTACCTCCTTCTCTGAAGATGTACAAATTTGCATCAGATGGGTCCTCCTGAATCCATTTTGCAGAAAGTAGGCATCAATACTGGTACCACGCTTGTGGGGCCTGTTTCAGCCCGTAAAGTGCCTTCTTCAGTTTGCAGACTTTACCTTCTGAATTGAGGATCAGAAAACCTAGTGGTTGTTCCACGTATACCTCCTTGAGATCTTCATTCAGAAAGGCAGATTTTACATCCATCTGAAACACGGGCCAACTTTCCTGTGCTGCTAAAGCCAAAACACTACAAATTGTGGTTAGTCGAGTTGTGGGAGCAAAAGTATCTTGATAATCAAAACCATGTTTGGGCATCTTACTGATATGAATGTGACTATTTATGTTGACTTCCACTCTGATACTTTGTGTGAAGGGGTGGAATAATAATGGGTTAATCTCACTAGTGGTTTGAAAAGGGCAATGGCATATGTTTGCATTTGGTTTAATTTAACATTGGAAACTAGTAGTAGGCTAGATTGTTTGATAACACACACACACATATGTGCTACCCTATTAGGATTAGATTATATTAGGTTAAATTATAAGTATATTTAATTTAAATAAATTAAACATATTTAAATTATTCAATAGGTTAGGATGACATATAAGTATTTAAATTAAGATTAAAATATATTTAGTTAGTATTAGATTAGGATTATAATATACTAGTTAGAATTAGATTAAGACTAGGTTAAATTATAAGTACATTTAAATTACTAGTATTAGCATTAGAATATAAGTATTTAAAATATACCACCCGACTCATACACACTTATATAATTTCACCACTAATGTCTTGACCACCAGGCTAGCACCTAAGTATGCCTTGTGTAATTGTGTGCAATGGTTCTCTTTATTTAAAATTCAAAGCTATAATTTCTTTCTCATGATGGATATTTAAACCAATGTAGACACAAATTTCTCGACTACCATAAGATGTAAAGAGGAGTTCCATTTTGTCTACAAAGGAAAGACTTATTGAAAGACCAAGGAATGTGGACGTTGAGAACTCCACTAGACACTTCACACATTAAAAAGACTTGCAACACATTATTATAGCCAAATGTCTTTGGTCACTTTTTGGGGTTGCAAAGTGGGTTCTTACATCAAATTTATGTTCAAATGAATAACTATGATCAAAATAATTATATAACATGATTAGTGAGGCCAAAAAGAGGAACACAAGTATGTTTGAGTATTCATTTAGGAGTCTTAGAATATTTTATCACAAAGCATATAGACTTCCACATTATCTTGGAAATTAGAGGCTGAGGAAACTATAAGCTTGACTATATAAAGACCCCTACATCTACATAGTAGGACAAAAGAGAATGCGTGGACCACATGGAAACATGTTATGGTCTTGGTTGCAAGACTTTGTAGGAAACATGCCAAGGTTCTCCCAAACTTATCAGCTACACTTATCACATAGTTTCTCTAAGCTTGAGATTTAGTCCATGCACGAGGGCATGAAAGCTACAAGTGATGAGTATGTTACCTAGCAACACTTTTGTAGGATGTGGAAGAATAACTTCAACAATGTGGAGATACCAAAGATTTGTCTCTTTGGCATATGCTCCATAAGCATGAAGTTGAAGGCTTTACATGATCAAAGTCAATGGCAAGAGAGAAGTGTCTATAATGTTGTCATGAAATGCTATTATTCTAATAGTTTACATGTACATATTACAATATGTATTATAATTGTAGAACAAAAAGTTGCAAAAGCATTGTTGAGAAATGCAAGCTTTAGAAAGGAAGAAGCTAGTACAACACCAAGAGAAGAGCTACCAAGAGTGTGAGAAGTACCTCACAATCATCATTGATGGGATGGATTAAAAGAATACCAACCTTACTCACTTCAAAAGAGTGTCGAAGCATTTGGAAGAGGGAACACACGAGCTTGCACCATCATGGCAGAGGCCTACTCCCACCACATAATTTTGAATATGGAATTGCTCCCTCTATCCCTCCCTCCCTCCCTCCCTCGACCTCCCTCCTCCTCCTCCTCCTCCTCCTCCTCTTGCAACATCATTTTCCTCCTCCTCCTCCCTCCTACAACCATCCATCTTACCACATGCCTCCTCCTTGTCCCTCTTGCCACACTCTCCTTTCCACAATCCTCCTCCTCCTCCCTCCTACCCCATGCCTTCTCCCTCATTCTCCTTTTCCATTATTCAACTTGTGTGCTCCCTCCTCTAGCCTACCTTAAACTCATCTCAGCTATTCTGATCATTTTTCCCTCCATTTCGTTGCACTATCAGGGCCTCTATAGTCTCTTTCCACTTTCTACCTACTCATAGTGCCATTGAAGACATCTCAAACAAATATGATTTGAACCTGTAGTTGGAGGCTCGATATGCAAGCACACAAAGTTTGGGGAGAAGAAGAGTGCTAAATATGAGAGCCGCAAAATTTGTTTGCAAGCCTTTGATGGAAGCATTGGACTCCCCCTATGATAACTACTATGTAGTGGACTCCCCCTATGATAATTAGTAGTGGACTCCCCCTATGATAATTATGACATTGGAGCTACATGAAAAATCATTTCTAGTGGATCCATTGCCCTCTAGTCTACTATTCATACTTGGAAGATGGATGGCTTCATATTTTTAAGCTTTAGCTTCTTTACCAAACTTTAATGTTGACTCTTGGTCCCTATCCACAATGATCCCTTGTATTATTTTATAATTTAATTTGATCAGTGATGATGGGTACTACCGTGTCTACCATATCAGGTGTCAATATCACTGGAATGGTGGCCAATAAATTGTCTTACAACAAATTTCATGGTAGTATGGGGCCAATTGCAGATAGCTCATCTACTATTAAGTTGATATTTAGATCTCTGAACACCTCCCAAGGTTTTGTTGCTTCTTTGCTCAGTTTCTTGGCTTGGCTTGGCTCTAAGGTGCATGTAGTGACATGTCTATCATTTGTTACTTTTCCTAGGCTTGCATCACCCATTTTTAAGGGCACTCAGCATTCTCTTGGAATTCTACTATGGGAGCCTTCCCCAGTCGATTCCCTAAGTATTTTAGATGTTCCCTTGATTTGATCCTATCCTTGTCTTTTGGTTATTTCTTTTCTATGCTTGTTTGCTGGTCCCATGGATCGGATCATTCTATTGCCATCCGCGGACTCAGGTACCTCTATTAGAATTTCTTGGCATTATACTTCTCTTATTTCTAAGTTGTTTTTGAGAATTTTGATGTGTCCCTTGCAATTGGTTTTATAGACCCTCTTCTTCACAAAAATAGCATCTCACCTTTGTTTGGTCTTGACACAGCTCTCAATCTCTTTGGTCTCTTGATTTAAAACCTCTTCCTCTTCCTTGGTCAGGATAGATGGGTCTATCACTCTTGTCTTTACATCTTGAGTGACTTTATTGATGTCAAATGTCTACTATCATGGCTGTGCTTTACACAAGATTTGCAATATTTAGTGCATCACTCTTCTTTTGGTGATTGATGCATCAACAATTGGCTTTTCCTCGGAGGCCTAACTCTTGTAGCACCTTGTTGACTTGTGTTGTTTGCACTGCCTTCTTTGTTCTTGAGTTGTTCTCCTCATCACTCTCCTCAGCCTTCTTCTTTTCTTAGTCTTGACCATGCCACTTTTCTCTAGTGCAATAGCTCTCTCAAGGAGTTCCTCATAGTTTCGTGTTGGATTGGCTATCTCCAATGATCGGAGTTCCATGTTTGTATTGTTGAAAAGCCATATATGCATCATTTTGTCATTGTTTAGCCTACTCAATTGATTGAAGTGGGTTCTCATGTATAATACAAAGTGTTGTATCACCTCCCCCTTTTTTTACTTTAGTTTGTTGAGCATCAACTTCTTGACAAAATTGCCTCAAGAAGGACTAGGACATGTGATAGCAGTCCTAAAAGTGCCCCATGGGGATCTGGTGGTCATTCTCACCAACATGCATGGGAATATTTCATGTATTCATCATTAGTTGCACACACAAATGGTGCACACTAACATAAAACTTTGCAGGTTCTTCATCTTCTATAAACTTGCTTGAAGTCTTGGAACCTCCCTTTTATTGTTGAGATGATTTTGCTTGGTTCCTCGCCACTGAGGGGCTCCTTGGGCATTGCCTTTATCTTTCTATTCCCTCTAGCCTCCTGGGCACCATCCTTTGATTGCTTGGCAGGCTTCTTGATCAAGGATTCTCATGGCTTGGGCTTTTTGATTTTTTGTGTCTTTCTTGGTTCATGGCACACCTTTGCGTTGGAGGTGCACCTTACTTCTTATCACACATCCTTGCACTCATGGTTGTGTACATGCTTTGACTCTAGACTTTTGCCTTCATCTTGTCTAGCACATCGATCTTGGTCAAATGTGCATCTCTACTTGGGGCTCTTTCTTTAATGATCTAATCTACCATGTTACTCTCAGTCTGATTGAGCATCTTGACTCAGGTCTCTTTCTTTGGTTCTCTGATCTAGCATGTTTCTCGTGGTTGAATACATGCCCTAAATCATGGCTCTTCCTTTGATATCCATTGCATTTTTAGATGGCATTGCTCATAGCTTGGCTCTTACAATGGCTCCTTGTGGAAATAATTTGCAAAATATTCAACTTTCAAAGATGACTACTCAGAGTCTACACCATGCAATGATTCTGAAGTTTTCCTTAGTTTGCATTCCTTTGGGTGTCTTGGTTGTGTAAGGTGAGGATTGTTTCACTTTTGGTCTCGACATAGCAGTCAGATGATCAGAGGGTCTTCACGCCAGGCAATGCCAGTCGCTCAAGTGGGAGATCGCCAAGACACATAGGATCATCAACTACTTGGGCTCTTCAAAATAGGACGTGGTGAATAACTCAGCAAAGATGCTCCATTCTCACTTGTGATTTCATCTTTTGTTTGCTAGTTGCTTAGTTCTACCAATCTATTCTGCCATATCAAAGTTTTTCCTCTCATTAGGCAACGTACCTTTGTTGGCATTTAGATCTCATCTCTGACATTTGCTATGGCTTTGAGTGTTTTGCCAATGGCTTGTTCTCACTCTTCTATATACTTGTAGAGGCATAGGTTTTGAGAAGTCATAGATCTTTAGTTGCTACCCATAATAGTCTTTGTAGAAAATGAGCATTTGTAATATAGGTGAAGTTCAAATGCGAAAGATGGAATCCTTCAATGACTGACCTAGAGTTCTCAAATTGAGGTTATAGTTCTTAAATTAGACGTTACACTGTTGTTGGATATTTTTCACAAGCTAGCCTATGGAGAAATTTCCCAAAGATCTCACCTGTAGAAATAGCATTGAAACCATAATTAATAAACTAAGGAGAATCTTTTGTTCAAGAACATATGAGTAGAACAAACTTTCAATATATAGGTGAGCAAAAGGCTACACACATGCTACCTTCATAACTTGTCGACAATTCCTCATCCATATTAACACATAATTGTCACCAACAAAAGGGTCATCATCATAAAGGTAATTTAACACCTTACATAATATCAAAGGGGTCCTCAACATAAAGAGAGTGTATCACCTTACCACATAAAGAGCAAAAGGGTCCTCATCATAAGAAAGTATAACATGTAGCATAAACATTCCTATTTGTACTAGCAAAGTGTTCCAAAAAGAGAGTGCAAACACTTGGAGGGAATCCATTGCAATTGGAATGAATAAGGGATGATTTCATTATTTGTACTAGCAAAGTGTTCCAAAAGGAGAGTGCAAACACTTGGAGGGAATCCACTCCAATTGGAATGAATAAGGGATGATTTCATTATAATTAACATAGAAGATGCATTGCAAAGCATTTTGAAACCCAAATCAATGGAGAATACCCATGATACAAACAAAGATGCCCCTTTATAGTTCGCACTACTGATATGTTAAGGAGAATATAGATGCTTAATTCTAATCTCTACAGACCTTGCATACATATCACTAAGGTGTTAAGTGGATGGTGTGGTAAGACCGGTCATGATATAGTTAGGCTGCATGTGCATTACTTAATCTATATTGCTAACAACAAACCTAAGGATGACCCATGCTATATTAGCTACTTAGAGTGAGAGATTTTAAGTCTAAAATGCTCGATGTAATAATCTCACGAGCTTCTCAGTTGTGTTGATAGACGATTTTCCTTCCAACTTGCTTCAATTTGAGTTGAGAGGAGATTGTTAATTAGGAATTGAGAAGTGTGTAGTGCCCCTCTAAGAAAAATAGTAGGGAGAGTAGGTTAACTAAGTACTAGTGAGGTGAAAGGCAAGAAAGGGATTGCTCCAAACAAATCACCTTCAAAGGAGAGTGGAGTGGCATAGGCTGATAAAACACCTACAAAGACACTTATAGTTCAGCCTTGAATAGGCTAACATCTTTTTGGTGTTGTTGCCAAGGATATGCAAGTCGCTAAACAAACTTCAGGTTACTTCCTTTTCTTACACCTTAGGTAAGAGTGGTGAGAAGAAGTCCCATGAGGACATGTTTTCTATTGTTTTTTGTCCTATGAAGGTGTGTTTCTAAGACGTTAGAGAAGATTTTTCTCTATAGTATCAGTGGATATAAATGAGTAGCTATTCTCACTATAAAAATGAACATTTGGCAAGTTTCTCATTCCCTTATAACCTTCAAGTTTGCCTTTTGTGGCATTTTATCTTTTTCTTCTTTTGACTATTTTCAATCTGTGAGTTTTATTTGTCATTTATAATGACTAAATAGTAAACGGTGCGTATAGCCTTTTTTGGCATGTGTGCTAAAGGTTTCTAAAATGTTTTGAGTTTTCTGCACCATTAGCATCTACCACTCATCCTCCATGCTCCATTATATAGAATACACCTTCCACATTGCTATCGCTTGCCATACCTTTATACATCCTATGCACCTACTCCACCCCCAACAAGACTACAATAAGGTTGCACCTAAAAACAACACAAAACACCACACTTAATAGAAGGTTTGTTCCAACAAAATGAGGGAGAAGTGAGAATGCCTTTTGCAAATACCATGGACGGTAGAAAAGACACCTGCATAGCGAACTCCTACTTTGAGTGCAAGTTGTGGTGCCTTCCTAAAGGCATGCAACTTCCAATCCAATGTTTGCAACACCCTTAGTCCATGTTGGGAGCATCACCTCAATGGCTCCATGACTTAAACGAAGAAAGCGTAATGGGGTCATAATATGGTAGATTAGTTCTCGCGATCTGCCATCTAAGCAAATATTGTAAAGAATGCCCAAAAATGCCTATGCTTGCTTTGTTCCCTCGCAATGCTCCAAAACCTTCGGTGGCACCGAAATGCCGCATTGGAGACGCTATTTTTCCCCTTGCTCCTTAGGTATGACGAGGTTTGTTGTCCATCCACCAATCGTCTTTCTCTCCTAGGCCATTAACTGCAGCCTTAGGGTTCAAAGATTATTCAGATCTTCTCTAGCTCTGTCAGCTATAAGATTGGCAAGCGTGAGGGGGAACGTACGTTGTGCCACACCAGCATAGCAAAGAGCTTGGAGTTGACCATAACTTTACAATGTAGAAGTCTCATGTGATCACCCTTTTTGTAGATCAAGGCCACGTGCATCCTTGCAATTAGGACACCAAGCCAGGTGAATGCTGGTTTTGCTTGGAAGGATTGAAGCTCGGAACTTCTCATCAAATAGCTGTGTATGGCTTCACAATTAGTCTAGAATACCCTTGTTTTAGTACCTTTTGTTCGTCAAAACCCTCCCCGTACGTGCTCCGTGATCATGGGTTCAGACTTGTTCTATATTTAGCTTGCTCCTACTGTGCAAATCGTATAGTCTCTGTCGAACCTTTTTACGCAGCTCAGACAGATGGTTTTACTGTCAGCCCATGCATCGTGAAAATTCTCTCACCACATGGCGGAAGGACACGAGGCGACCAAGGACAGTGGACTGGGCCAACAAACCAGCAATCGCGCGTAGCTGGCTACTGTGCCTAGGTCATAGTAAGTACTTGCATTTGCACCCTGATGCGCTTATCATCAGCGCCTCACGTCGTAGTAAGTATTTAATTTCGCCGGATTTGCACTCTTGTGCTTTGATGCAGCCGGTTCGTGGTCAGCAGGAGGAAAGTGAAGGCGGCATCCCCCCCCCCCCCCCCCCCCCCCCATAATATGCTTTTCCAAGTGTTTCATCCATAAAGGAGTAAGGATATTACAGAAAGAGCACGATCCTTTATCGTGTCGCACTTCGAGTTGCTAACTCCGTTTAGTCTGTTCTTTCTGTTTGCTCTTGGAATGCCGCACTTCGCAATCTTCATCACCCTAACCATTCCAAGGAAACGGACCTCTTAGTAGCTTTCCCATCTTGCCAAGAAACATTCCTATATGAGGAGCGCGTTTAATAGCTACCATAGCTATGGTCTAGTGAGTCGTCAAAGTTGCAATGGTAGAAGCTGGAACTTGTATTGCCTTCCAACCATAGGCAAATTTCTCTTCGACTACAACGTCGAGGGGAACCCACTCCCATCCCATACTCAGGGCACATACTAAGTGAGTGCTAGTCCACTTAGGACTCTTAGCACACGACCTTAGGCTAGTACTACCTTCCTTGCTATCTTACCTAGGCCCCATTAACACTAAAACCCACTAACCAATGACCATTGTATAGTCTGCTAGTTTCCTATCCACGACAATCCCCTAGGGGTAATGTCACCACGTTATTGGTGTTGTACCATTTTCTCCTTCTTAAGAAGAGTTGAAATCCTAGTCAATAATATTAGCTTTAAGTTTGCTCACAATTTCTAAGTATCATTCTCTTGCGAACCATCTTTCCAATTTACGAAATATGCTTGAATAATTATATGGTGCGATTGTGAATGGTTGGCTTTTTTGAGCTCTATCTTGAACTATTCACAAAACCATTAGCTCTATCTTGAGCATTTTTTAGACTATCTTGGGCATGCTTCAACATTTGATGCATGTCTTGGAGAAGTGTCGGGTCATCTGTATCTTTTCATTTTCAAGTCCTGGTGTTGGTGCTCTACTCTGAAATACATATATTAAGAAAAATGGACTAAAGCCCAGTCCTGAATGCTTCGAACTATTCTAGGTTAAAACAATGGATTAAATCACTTAATCACGGGAGTGTGAGAGCATATTTTTGTTCCCAAAATTTTTAATCAAAGAAGCTTACTGTTGGCAAGTTGATATCAATGCACATGATATAGATTCCTACACATGGATTCTATGTATACATGAGGAGCTTTTCTATCTTTTCTGTAAAGGACTTCTGTAGTAGCAAATTTCATCTCAGGTCTTCTGATCACTTGGAAGGTCTTGTCTATCTCAGGTCTTCTGATCACTTAAGGGTCTTGTCTTTAAAAGATGCTCACAAGTAGTGTACCATCTTTATGAATTGCATAGGTATAGAAGATGTGTCATGGCTCAATTCTTATAATGTTTTATCTTGGTACGCTGTGCAGCTTAGAGGTTCTGAATTCAATTTAAAGGAAATATGGATATGGAAGAAAGAGACAGCTTTCATCTGGAAATTGGATTAAACGATTTACTCAATGATGTTGGCTGCTCTAGTGAGAAAAGAGACAGTTGGAGGGAAACAATAAAATTTGCATTGAATCCAGCTATTGGGAATCATGGTGAGGTATGTTTTAGCAAGAACAAGTTGATAAAGGGATTAGTCAAACTTACACAGGAGGATGTCTTCGCTGAGGCCATAAGGGCAGGGTGGGGCCTTCGTTTTCTCTTGAAGTTGCTCAAACTAGCAAACCCGCATATCCAAATTTTAGGCTGCCTAATACTTTCAAAAGGTGCCAAGTTCTCTTCTGAAGAATCTTTGAAGGCAGCAATTCCCCTTCTGATAGAGCTACTTAGTTTTGATTGGTCCTCTCGAAGTATTTCTTTGAAGGAGGTCTCTGCTTTTGCTTTAAAGAGGCTTGCCCAAAAGGGAGAGGATTTAAGGCTGTTCATGGGAAGTGTGGGCGCTCTTCCAGCTCTTCTGAACGTGGCTTCTCACTGTGACGGAAAAGTGCAGATATTAGCATTACAGGCATTGAGGGAGCTTGTTTTCTCCACGAAAAGGAATCAGGGACTTTTTGCTCAAGCTGGAGGCTTACAGCTTGTTTTGGAGCTTGTGAATTCTTCGTCAGTCACAGTTAAGTGTTTAAGTGCAGAAATAATAGGAGTCCTTGCAGGTTTACGAGAAGTCCGACGAGCAATTGCTAATCGTTCTGGAATTTCATGTTTAGTTGAGGCAGTGAAGGTAGGGTGTATGGCTTCTAAGACTAGAGCTGCTCATGCACTGGGGCTTCTTGCTTTTACAAAAAGATTGCGAAGGATGATTGCTGATTCTGGTGGAATATCCGTGCTCATTGAATTGCTTCGTGATGGAGACCAGACAGCAAAACTGGTGGCAGGGAATTCTCTTGGTATAATCTCAGCACATGTGGATCATCTTTGGCAGGTTGCTCAAGCTGGAGCTATACCACTTTTTGTCACCTTGCTTAAGGAGGGTAATCCTTATGGCAAAGATATTGCTGAAGATGCCTTTTGTATTCTTGCAGTATCAGAAGAGAATGCATTGGTAATCATGGACCATTTGGTGGGAATCCTCCGGAATGGCAGTGTTAAAGCCAAGGCTGCAGCAGCAGACATTATTTGGGACCTCTCAAGTTATAGACATTCTGTGTCTGTAATTATGGTTTCAGGCGCTATCCCCCTTCTTGTGGGACTTCTGAAAGATGAAAATGATGAGGTCAGGGAGAATGTATCTGGAGCAATAGCTCAGCTCACCTCCAATGATGATGATAGGCAGGCTTTAGCTGATACTGGTGTCATTCCTATCCTTGTAGAATTATTGCAAGATCAGTCTAATGAGGTCAAGGAAAATATTCTAGAAGCTTTGCACAATTTTGCAGAAGATTCCTATTACAGATCTGACATGGTAAATGCCTGTGCTATTACTGCTCTCCTTGCACTGCAGGAAAATCTATCAGCAGGATCAATGGTTAGTGAGCATGCAGCTGCAGCACTGCAGTCCTTACGTCATGGCATCTAGGTTGTACCCTTGTGCGTGCTGTGGCAAGTTGTTTCAATTGGTTTTCGTTACCTTACCTGAACATTCAACTTTACAAAAATGGAGTAAAGAAAATGGACACTTGTGTGGTTCTTGTATTGAGGTATAAACGGCATTGATACCAGAAGTTGGTAGTCTTTTTATCTGAGTATTTTGGCAAGACGCAAAATAGCTGTCAATGGTATGGGATCTAACTTTTTGGGAGTTTGTAGTGGCCTGCAGTGAGCACTTAACATTATTGATGCCATTGGTTGTAGTAGCTAGAGAGTGATTGGCTCTCTATTTTTTCTTATACTTTCACCTATGTATGAGAGTTTAATTCTTGTTAGAATATAATCATGTTATATAAAAGGTTGCCTCAACTTGAGGGGGAGATTATTGGTATTTTTAGTTTCTCTCAAAATGTGACAAATTAGAGTTAGACTTGTTGAAGTGTAAGATAGTAGTGACCTAGTCATTTGGTTAGTAAGAAGAGTTAAGAGTTAGTTATGAAGGCCACCTAGGTGCTAGAAAACTAGGAGCACTTGGACAGCCATCGTATGCCATGATTTTGTAAAAGTTATTGATGCCATTGGTTGTAGTAGCTAGAGAGTGATTGGCACTCTTTTTTTTCTTATACTTTCACCTATGTATGAGAAAGTTTAATTCTTGTTCATGTTATATAAAAGGTTGCCTCAACTTGAGGGGGAGATTATTGGCATTTTTAGTTTCTCTCAATAATGTGACAAATTAAGTAAGAAGAGTTAAGATAAGCAAATTGTCATGTTTCTATTTATGCATGTGTGCAAATGTGAGTGCGTCTGCTTGTGTGCACCGGCACTCTTTTATATATGAGATGTACTCTAGTTTGTTGTGTAAATTAAGTCATGTCTTCAACTACATTTTCTATGTGATTGCAATTTGTTGAAAGGTGGCTCGCCAATTTGAATGTAAGTTGTAAGGTATGTGTTGTGACCTATTCATACCCACAAACTCTCTTCCTTTGTATGAATTGATCTTTTAGTACTTATGATAAAGCAAGTTTTATTCAAAGGAAGGTTGTTCATAAATCCAATAGTTTAATGCTCCGAAAGTTGGAGGAGGTTGACTTTGGTTGACATTTAAGAGTCATGCCTTTTGGGGACATCTAGACTTGACCATGGAATGCATTATATAAGACTGATTCTCTTGATATTGCACATTTAGCATGTGTAGAGCATGTGTATGACATATTGCTTGTTTGGCGCTAGATTTGACAAATACCTCCAATGTTGACCTTTTTTTTGTTTTGAAGAATTATGAATGAATTTATTTTTACACCCTAGATATAAGTTGTTCTGTGAGAAGATGCATGCTAGTTTCCTACTTAAACAAAATAATATGTTTTATCCTCAAAATTGGTTACAACTATGAATAATCCATTTATCATAAATTAAATAGATTATGGTAACATAAGATTGCACTATACTTGCCAACTAATTTAATTTGAGTAAGATATATTGCATTAAAGAAAAGGTTGATGTAAAAGAATGTGAATTAGTAGCCCTTTAGTTTATGATATGTTAAAGAAGTATTTCTTACCCACTATGTTTACTCTCTTAAACTAGTGATGAAATGTGATTCAATGAAGGACCACTCTTCAAGAGCTCACTACCATTCTAACCGCTAGTTATATCTTATTGCTTGAGTCTATAAAGATGGCATTCCTTAACTCCATTGTCAACTAGATTTGCGGTAGGTAGCATTTTTGTCTTGCAGCACATAACTACTAGCGCAAAATTGAACCTAAATCCTACTAACATTTTCATCATGCAACACGTAACTACTAACTACTAACTACTAATGCAAAATTGAACCTAAATCCTAGCATTTTATCGAAAGAAAATAACCTGTAGTAAATTGCAAACCCATAATTGGAATGAAAAATGAAATCCAAACATTATCAAGGACAAAATCATGAGATATTACGTCTCATTTCATATTTGTATAAATAGCCAGCATTCTCGAAGACCTATGACAGTTCTTGGATGGAATATTGAAAGAACTTAAAAAAAGCTATACAGAGATGTAGATTTGCCACCCAAGAAAGTCTGAGGAGGGCTTGAAAGAGCAATGTCATACTCCTAGGCTCTTGTTGTTGCCAATTGCAAAACTTCCTTGTACACAAATTTGTGGTAGAAGTATTATCCGCCTCCTCACCCCTAGCATTAGACGCACTCTCCGGAATGAAAACCTTAACAGCGTTTGATGCTCGGATACTTGAAAATGCCACGTATAGTTGGCCATGACTGAATACTGGTGTCACAAAGTACAACCCTAAAATAGACAATGTTTGGCCTTGTGACTTATTGATTGTCATGCTGAATGCCAATCGAATAGGAAATTGCTATCTCCTCATGTCGAATGGAAGTTTAAGGTTGGTCAGAATGAATGTTATCCTTGGAATGAACATTCTATCACCAGCATTGGTATCGGTAATGATTTCAGCTTCTAACACTTTCGTGTGAAACTCTTTGCATATCAACCGTGTCCCATTGCACAAACCTTGGCGAGGATTCAAATTGCGCAACAAAATTATAGGTGCATTCCTTTTCAAAACCAATCAATGCAGGAGATATCCACCACCAAGATCAAGACTGTTTAAATACTCGACTGCAAACAAAAAGGAATCTCCCCCTGAGTTGTCCATTGAGTCTGCGCTTAGTACTCCCTTTCCTCACCGGGCATTGCCTTCAATGCCGTAGCATCAATTGCATCAACCTCAATATTTTGAGGTGCAAGAATAGCACGCTCTCAAAAGTATGGTGCACAGTCCAAAACAATTGCAAGCCCTCAATACACCCATCCAATGAGGCCTTCCATGGACTTTGTGTCTAAAAGCATCTGCGATGGAATCACAACAATATCTTCTTTTGTACATCTATTTATCCCATTGCCAATGTCCAAAACCCATTACGTGAACTCTTGCTCAACATAATTATCACCATTCCGAAGGACCCGCATATTCTGCGTCAACTTCAATACTGGAGTGCGACCCCAAATCCTTGAGTGGCATAAGGTAGCATTGACAATGTCCTCTCATCCTCTACCTTTGGAAGCACTAGCAAGACTTGTCTAAAATCCCCCCCCCCAACAATACCACCTTCCCACCAAAAAGTTGCTCATTGGACATGATATCTCGCAATGTTCTGTTTAGTGCCTCAAAAGCAAACCGATGAGTCATGGGTGCCTCATCCCATATTATTAGCCTAGCCATCTTCAAAACATCTGCAAGGTGACTATTAACCTTAAGATTGCAGCTGCTAGTACCAGCCAGCTCCAATGGTATCTTGAATCGTGAGTGTCGTGCATCCATTGGCCAGTAACAATGCAACAATCCTAGAAAAGCGATCAACCCCTCCCCATGCAACTGAGAGAGCAAGCAATTGTAGAGAAAGGTCTTTCTAGACCCTCCTGGACCATCAAGAAAAAAGACCTCACCACCGTCTCCATAGACCCTTGCCAAAAACTGATCGAATGCAACACTTTGGCAGTGATTCAAGGAAATTTCCATTTGTTGGGTAGTCTGTGCTTCTTTAACACAATCAAACATTATTTCTTCTTGCAATAAGCCATTTGTAGCTTCTGACAAAGATGTTCTGTCTACCAGAGGCATTCTATCAAACTCAGTCAACCTTTGCCCATGTTGTTGAAGTTCAATGTGCTCCAAGTGCAATACAACCTTCTTTATCGCTAGTGCACGACGACCAATTAAATTCCCCATACTTGATTCCAATATATGAAAAAAATCATCTGAAAGCTCAGCAGAAAAATTTTCTTACCTAGGAGACGTTGGCTCATAAAAACCAATATTGTGACAAATATGTGTCTCAGTTGTGCACTATTTTGGTAAAACACAGCCTCTTGTATACATACAAACCATTCATCATCACTCTCCAACAATCCCCGTGGTATGCATGCTGCCTTGAAAGTAGGGTAGACTTGACTGTCAAAAGTACATAGGTCATCAAATGACTTGCATCCCATGCACACATTAAGAAGCATACGCATGAAGTAGAGCTCACCAACTGAGGGGGAAATATTGTACATCCAACCGATGGTATCCCCCCTTTGTCTTCTAGTCCACCGCTTATTGGTTTTGTTCCAAACCAACTTGTTTGGCAAGTCATCATACAGCAAGTTGCTTGCATCATAATGCAACTGATTGTAAGTGCACCATTTTGTGAGGATGGTCTTTTGATTTTGTTCCCTGCCTACAATGTTTTGCAAATCATCATCATCTCAAAATATGATGTTATTGCGCATCGGAAGATGAACCTACAATCTTTCCACATCTGGTTTTTCATCGTGCATGGCATACTTGTAAATCCGCCAATATGCTTCTGATGCTGACAGGTAATGTGCATCCAAGTAACTACCAATCTCATCAATGCCACCGTCGTCTGTGTTGTGCAAATGCCCTTGCTCTCCTACATTATTTAGCTACATCCTAATGATGGCTCTGTCATGACCTTTGTACACATATTTATACAAATACTTAACTGCAGTGATTGTGGAGCATATTTCAACATTTATGTGTGCCTTGTACTTCACGGAGAGGAAAGGATTAAATGGCACAATCCAACGATTATCAATCACACCCCCTTTCATTGGTATCTTTCTACCATCATCATGACGCATGTAAATTGGATAGCCATCATTGCCAACAACAGTCATTTGCAAGAATGCACGTGGATAACAACAAATGCATTTTCCATCAATCATGCAAGCTGCATATGGATTTAGTGCACCACACGAACCATGGACATTACATTGCCCAATAATATCATGTAACTCAGGGAACATTGCCTTATCTGGCAACTCTGCACACACTAATCGGTCATAGTGACCGATCTCCATGGGTTTGAAACCACCTTCTAATATCAACAATATGTGTGAGTGTGGCAAACCTCTCTTTTGAAACTCTATCACACTCACATATCCAGCCACCTTCCCAAACAAATTATGTTTTGTAATTGATTGCATCATGTCCTTATGCTTTTGAAAAGACACACGGGCTGTCAAATCTGGCCAGTCTTGGGCAGTTTGCCCTGGCAATAATGCTGGAGATATTTTAGGCCATTTGGGATTATAGGTGAATGTAATGAATAAATCAGGTTTACCCCTTTTCCTGACAATTGCCATAGCATCTTGGTATAGCTGGCACATATACCGAGGCCCTCCTATAAAAGAACAAGGCAACACCACCCTACGCCTTGCAGTATTGCCCAACACAGTACCTGTCCCATCAGATGTATTCACCATCTCCGTCAATTTTTGATAGGGGAAGCTTGGTTGTTTCATATCCACACCAACCTGCACTCTTCCATGCTACTGTAGGCATCAACCATGTATTGCTGTAGCAATCTACCCCCATGCAAAAGACATGCACTTGTATCATATCTCACTTGCAAATGATATGCGTAGTACTGTCTCTGGGTGACACAACTCTGTCCATGTATCTCATGCAATGATGTGTGATTAGGAACATCACTATATGAGATATATGGATGCCAACCATCTTCCCCCCGAGGGAACAAAAGAACATACATGAGAGGCATGTATGATCGGTGCAAATTAGATATTCTACACACAAACCCATTTCAGCTAAAAATTTGAATGTCCCGATTTCCGATATCAAAGTCATCCCCTTGTCCTGGCATGATTGCAGCAACCTCGATAGCCATAGGAGCCAAGTACTGCCTTGAGGTGGAGCAGCCCTCACAAATAACCATCCTCAGGTTTGTATGTGGATATGTTCTTAGCACTTGCCCGATAGCCATCAATGAACTGGCATAGGAATTGCACTCGTGCATCATTCTCTACAACAACTTCAAAATGCCTAGATCCAAACCAGGCATCCCATGCAAAAGGTGTTCTAGTTCATGATCAGTGTCATACACATACAACTGTACAAAAGGTGGCATCTCTTGCCTAGTCTCATCAGGCAACAAATTTCCAACCCGGTGATACACACTACCATGGACCCGAAAGTTCTGTATACCGCCATTCCCATAGAACATTTGATCAACATGGGCTCCCAATGAAACAAATGCCATGGCACTATTATAAGCCCTAATGTTTTTCTTAAACAGTCTACTTCTAGCATCATGTCCGTGCATTAGAACATTTAGTGACCGAAGCCTGGCGAATCTGTTAGTTCCAACTAGCCATGGATTTTGACGATTAATGGATCTTTTATCGAATCTTTCATTCCAGTCTCACGCGTTCGACTACCAAAGAATCACTCTGAGTGAGATAGAGACACATCGCTCGGATGAGAAATGATGGGGAGTAGCTCCATATAACTCGATATGTCTAACGAGTCGCACTATACGTCAAACCCACCACGTCTAAGTTCTCAAAATCTCTGGCGGTTCTTCTAAGGCCAACAATGACACACGACCAACTTTGCAACAGTGCTTGCCCACAACTTGATGCATATGCATTCGCGTCTCTTGTTTCCACAGTTGAGCTTGGCCAAAGCTGCATGTATGATCCATGGATCCGAGTGCATGAAGAGAGGGAGGATTGAAGACCAGTGGATACAAAGATGGATGCTCTACATTATCCCACGAAAAAGTATGCAAGATAGAGAGGCTCCCCCCTGCACCCAAAATTACACCCCTATTGTGAACAACGCATCTTCGAGCTCTTAAATGAGTAGCATCCTTGGTTGCATCTATTTGAGTAGTTGTACCCACTACTGGACCAGGTTCATGCTCATGACCTACTATTGGTGAAGTATTGAGGTCCATTGTATGAAGTATTGAGGTCCATTGTATTTTCAGCAATGCACGCTACATTACTGTGCCCATGCATTTGATTCTGTTGTTTGCACAGGCTGACTTCTACATCCGTAGATTCCATTGCCACCCTCATGCTTCTAGCAACTTGTGTTCTTGCCCTTGTTCTATGTATAGCATAAACGCGACGAGCCGCTCGCATTGAATCCATTTGAGTAGTTGTACCTATTATTGGAGCATGTTCATACTCATTATCTACATTTGCTAAAATATTGACATCCATTGTATTTTTAGCAAAGCACACTATAGTAATGTGCCCATATATTTGCTTGTGTTGTCTGCGAAGGCCGTCTTCTATATCCATATATTCCATAGCCACCCTCACACTTCTAACTCCTTGTGTTTTTGACATTGTTCTTTGTATAGCATAACTACGACGGGCCGTCCGCGTTGAATCCATTTGAGTAGGTGTACCTATCACTAAAGCATGTTGATGCTCTCTACCTACTGTTACTGAATGCTCTCTACCTACTATTACTAAAGTATTGAGGTACATTGTATTTTCAGCAACAATGCGTGCTACATTGCTGCATCCATGTATCTGATTATATTGACTACAAAGTTGTACTTCTACACCCATAGATTCCATAGCCACCCTCATGCTTCTAGCACCTAGTGTTTTAGAGCTTGTTCTTTGTATAGCATAAGCACGACGAGCCGCCAACATTGAATCCAACAATCTTCTCCTATGAGAATGTATTGAATGTAGCCTCTCTTCTATTCATCTTGCCATCTTCTGTATCCATCAACCAACAACATAAAGATCTATTCCTCAAAGGGAAAATAGCTTAATCAAATAACTCATGCATCATCCCTAACCATGACAAAATTGATGGATCTCAACCAATGTGCCCTAAGGAAGAAAATAATTTACAAAAGTAAGAAGCAAGGTTAATTTTAGCAAAGCCATCCTTTTCCCATTTATCTAAAATTGAGAGTTGACCATCTATGCATTGAACTCATAGAATCCCAGGACCAAGATTCAGTGTTTCACTATCTTTTGGTAAGTGTAATGCTCATATTTTTTCAACACATGAGCAAAATACAATACCATATGTGCAACCATCATTTGAAACACAAAAACCAAATCTAACATATCTAAAAACTTAAAGGTGACCATCTCAAGAAACGATGTGTATATGAATAAATATATTCAAATAAAAATGTATAAGCATTGCATCAGCATTTATGTGAATACATGATGCAAAAAATTACAAATATTTGAGTATATCTCAAACAAAACGAAAATGGGAAGGAACAATACGCAATTCAAATATTGAATTAAATTTCATAAATAAAACTAAATATAATCCTTTGTAAAAAACTTGTCTTGCCAAAAAACATAAGGGCAACCCAAGTATAGGAATCCCATAGAAACATTTGGGGCTCTAGTACAAAAAGTGACATAATAGTCTCTTAATTGTCACGGGTTACGACTTGCTCTAGTTTACGGCTCATCCTAGTCATAAAAGCAGTTAGCCTATCTAAATCAACTTTGAACATTGACACCTCAGTGGACAATAGCTGAACTTGTTCTTTTAGCTTATCAACTTGTAGTCTACACCCATTCTCACATACAAGTGCCCCTTCTCCACCTCTCCCCAAAATCTGCTGGATCCATTGATTAGAGTCCTTTACGCTGTTCTCAATTTGAGAAATCCTTGCAATGAGAGTTCTAGGGAATTCTCCCATGCCCTGTGCTATTATTGCACCATCATCTGAACGGATTTCTCCCCATAAAGAGGCCAAATACCATGTGTTCACGGCACATGCATCCTTATTATGCTCCACATGGCTTGAATGGACTTTAAAAAATTGTAATGACTTGAATGCTTGGTTGCATGGATTGAAGCTCTCCCCTCTCTAAGTCGTTTAATTATATCAGCAGTGCGACGTTCATGGCTAGACTTAAAACGCTTTGAAGGCAAATTGGGACCCTGATTTGCTCCATGGGTTGAAGTCTCTGCCCTTGCAACAACTTGATTTGTTGCACGAAGGTTGTGTGGCTCACAGAAAGATAACAACACAATGTCAGAAAATGCAAAGCCCTCCACCCTTGTAGCTCGCTTCATTGCATGAAGGCTTTGTCACCCATGGAAACCCGATTCCCCAAGATTTAGAATAATGGTAGAAGCCATTTCTACAACTGCATCCAAAACAAAATACAAAAACCTTTTCAGGTATGTATTGACTCAATTGTATAATTGGATCGCATAGATTCCATAGAACTAACATGAGCAAAAATCAATTGGCATGATTACCAAATAAAAAGCGACATACCAACATATTTAGGACGTAGATACCCAAAGATTCTAGCCCATCTCCTTTGCAAAGAATTTGGAATCAAGTTGGATGGCTTGAGATATTTGTAAATGAGCTCTTGCCAAGCGAACCTGTGCAAATATTTTCCAATTCAAAGGCAGTAAGTTGCTTAGAGTGACCAAGGATATGGTCGTAGGAAGTTGAAAATCATAAGTCGTGTTAAAAGGAAAAATCCACATGCAAAGCACATGGCTCTAGCGTCTATTTCAAAAAGCAAATCCCCCTATTCTCCCCTTGCTATGCATTAGCCTCCCCTACCCACCCCATGGCATTTGTTACCTTTAGGTGCGAGCTTTACCAGCCCTAAATCTGAGACCTTACTCCTATGATCATCACCAAGAAATATGTTTAATGGCTTTAGATCCTTGTGAATCAAGCTAAGCCAATCTATTAAAACACAATGCTTAGATGCCTTCTCAAGTTCACAGGTGGTAGGTTCATCACATCTAATTGGCTTAGAGTGCCTAAGGGTGTGGCAGAAGGAGGTAGACATCATGGAGTGTGTCAGAATGGAAAATCCAATTGCAAAACAAATGACTCTAGCCTTTGATTTAAAAGTAGAGGAAACCCTCTTGAGATGTAGCTTCACCTAATATCCAATCGCCTCACCTCTGGAGGTTAGTTCTCATGGCTATAGTGCACATGACATGAAACATACATAATCCTTTACTCTCATTGAGAGGTTAGATTAGATCGCTTAGGGCAATGGGTGCAGGCTTGTCTCTAGACATACTGACAGCTCATCAAGGTGCTCCTGGGAAAGATACAATTAACTTTGGAGCCTACTTATCCAACCACATCACGGACTTGTCTCTAACTAATACACTAACTTATTTCACTATGGCCACCATAATATTTTCCCTCTGTCCCCCCCCCCCCCCCTCTCTCTCTCTCTCTCTCTCTCTCTCTTGGTGTAGCCCCACTTATCATCCAATCGCCTCACCTCTCAAGATTAGTTCTCATGGCTATAGTGCACATGACATGAAACATAATCCTTTACTCTCCTTGAGAAGCAAGGCTAACTTCTAAAAAGGGAGGTTAGATTAGATCACATAGGGCAAAGGGTGCTGGCTTATCTCTAGACATACTGCCAGCTCATCAAGATGCTCCTAGGAAAGATACAATTAACTTTAATGATTATTGGTCCAAACACATCATGGCCTTGTCTCTAACTAATACACTAACTTATTTCACTTCTGGCCTACCATTATATTTTTCTATCCCCCCCCCCCCTCTCTCTCTCTCTCTCTCTCTCTCTCTGTGTGTAGCCCCACCTATCATCCAATGGCCTCACATCTTGAGCTTAGTTCTCATGGCTATAATCCATGACATGAAACATACTTGATGCTTTACTCTCATTGAGAAGCAAGGCTAGCTTCTCAAATATGAGGTTAGATTAGATCACTTAGGGCATAGTGTGCTGGCTTGTCTCTAGACATACTCCCACCTTATCAAGATGCTCCTAGGAACGATACAATTAACTTTGATGATTA